>NW_027513454.1:142034-190517 GCF_048772815.1 Callospermophilus lateralis
AGAACTCCTTTATTTTGTCAAGTTTCAAAATGCTACTACAATCCATGTTGGATTTAGAGTTCCAAATTCATCTATCTATATAGAAGAGAACAGAGAGAAACCTAAATATAAAAACTGCTACTGTAGACGAACGCTTCAACCTAGAAGAACAAAATTTGGTGAGCCCAGTGGGATCTGTGTACTGATCATTACCACCAAGTATCATCAAGATTGGGTGAAAAAATATTTGCTGGTATTTCGGAAACTCGTTATTTCTTAGAAGCTTGGCAACCCCTCTCAATGAAAGTGCTTTTCCACAGTCTGTGCCTAGGGCTACTTGAATACGAAACAAACCTTAGAGACAAAACTCAGAACTCCTTTATTTTGTCAAGTTTCGAAGAGCTACTACAAACCATGTTGGATTTAGAGTTCCAAATTCATCTATCTATATATGAGAGAACAGAGGGAAACCTAAATATAAAAACTGCTACTGTAGACGAACGCTTCAACCTAGAAGAACAAAATTTGTTGAGTCAAGTGGGATTTGTGTACTGATCATTAGCAACAAGTATCATCAAGTTTGGGTGAAAAAATATTTGCTGGTATTTAGAAACTCGTTATTTCTTAGAAGCTTGGCAACTCATCTCAATGAAAGTGCTTTTCCACAGTTTGTTCTTAGGGCTACATGAAGAGGAAACAAACCATAGAGACAAAACTGAGAACTCCTTTATTTTGTCAAGTTTCAAAGAGCTACTACAAACCATGTTGGATTTAGAGTTCCAAATTCATATATCTATATAGGAGAGAACAGAGCTAAACCTAAATATAAAAACTGCTAATGTAGACGAACGCTTCAACCTAGAATAACACAATTTGGTGAGCCAAGTGGGATTTGTGTACTGATCATTAGCAACCAGTATCATCAAGATTGGGTGAAAAAATATTTGCTGGTACTTCGGAAACTCGTTATTTCCTAGAAGCTTGGCAACCACTCTCAATGAAAGTGCTTTTCCACAGTCTGTGCCTAGGGCTAATTGAAAAGGAAACAATCCATAGAGACAAAACTCAGAACTCCTTTATCTTGTCAAGTTTCAAAGAGCTACTACAAACCATGTTGGATTTAGAGTTCCAAATTCATCTATCTATATAGGAGAGAACAGAGAGAAACCTAAATATAAAAACTGCTACTGTAGACGAACGCTTCAACCTAGAAGAACAAAATTTGGTGAGCCAAGTGGGATTTGTGTACTGATCATTAGCAACAAGTATCATCAAGATTGGTTGAAAAAATATTTGCTGGTGTTTCAGAAACTCGTTATTTCTTAGAAGCTTGGCAACCCCTCTCAATGAAAGTGATTTTCCACAGTGTGAGCCTAGTGCTACTTGTAGAGGAAACATACCATAGAGACAAAACTGAGAACTCCTTTATTTTGTCATGTTTCAAAGAGCTACTGCAAACCATGTTGGATTTAGAGTTCCAAATTCATCTATCTATACAGGAGAGAACAGAGGGAAACCTAAATATAAAAACTGCTACTGTAGACGAACGCTTCAACCTAGAAGAACAAAATTTGGTGAGCCAAGTGGGATTTGTGTACTGATCATTAGCAACAAGTATCATCAAGATTGGGTGAAAAAATATTTGTTGGTTTTTTGGAAACTCGTTATTTCTTAGAAGCTTGGCAACCCCTCTCAATGAAAGTGCTTTTCCACAGTCTGTGCCTAGGGCTATTTTAAGAGGAAACAAAAAATAGAGACAAAACTGAGAACTCCTTTATTTTGTCAAGTTTCAAAGAGCTACTACAAACCATGTTGGATTTTGAGTTCCAAATTCATCTATCTATATATGAGAGAACAGAGGGAAACCTAAATATAAAAACTGCTACTGTAGACGAACGCTTCAACCTAGAAGAACAAAATTTGGTGAGCCAAGTGGCATTTGTGTACTGATCATTAGCCACAAGTATCATCAAGTTTGGGTGAAAAAATATTTGCTGGTATTTAGAAAATCGTTATTTCTTAGAAGCTTGGCAACCCCTCTCAATGAAAGTGCTTTTCCACAGTTTTGCCTAGTGCTAATTGAAGAGGAAACAATCCATAGAGACAAAAGTGAGAACTCCTTTATTTTGTCAAGTTTCAAAAAGCTACTACAATCCATGTTGGATTTAGAGTTCTAAATTCATCTATCTATATAGGAGAGAACAGAGAGAAACCTAAATATAAAAACTGCTACTTTAGACGAACGCTTCAAACTAGGAGAACAAAATTTGGTGAGCTAAGTGGGATCTATGTACTGATCATTACCACCAAGTATCATCAAGATTGGATTAAAAAATATTTGCTGGTATTTCGGAAACTCGTTATTTCTTAGAAGCTTGGCAACCCCTCTCAATGAAAGTGCTTTTCCACAGTCTGTGCCTAGGGCTACTTGAAGAGGAAACAAACCATAGAGACAAAACTGAGAACTCCTTTATTTTGTCAAGTTTCAAAGAGCTACTACAATCCATGTTGGATTTAGTGTTCCAAATTCATATATCTATATAGGAGAGAACAGAGGGAAACCTAAATATAAAAACTTCTACTGTAGGCAAACGCTTCAACCTAGAAGAACACAATTTGGTGAGCCAAGTGGGATTTGTGTACTGATCATTAACAACCAGAATCATAAAGATTGGGTGAAAAAATATTTGCTGGTACTTCGGAAACTCGTTATTTCTTAGAAGCTTGGCAACCCCTCTCAATGAAAGTGCTTTTCCAGAGTCTGCGCCTAGGGCTACTTGAAAAGGAAACAAACCATAGTGACAAATCTCAGAACTTCTTTATTTTGTCAAGTTTCAAAGAGCTACTACAATCCATGTTGCATTTAGAGTTCCAAATTCATCTATCTATATAGGAGAGAACAGAGAGAAACCTAAATATAAAAACTGCTACTGTAGACGAACGCTTCAACCTAGAAGAACACAATTTGGTGAGCCAAGTGGGATTTGTGTACTGATCATTAGAAACCAGTATCATCAAGATTGGGTGAAAAAATATTTGCTGGTACTTCGGAAACTCGTTATTTCTTAGAAGCTTGGCAACCCCTCTCAATGAAAGTGCTTTTCCAGAGTCTGCGCCTAGGGCTACTTGAAGAGGAAACAAACCAAAGAGATAAAACTCACAACTCCTTTATTTTGTCAAGTTTCAAAGAGCTACTACAATCCATGTTGCATTTAGAGTTCCAAATTCATCTATCTATATAGGAGAGAACAGAGAGAAAACTAAATATAAAAACTGCTACTGTAGACGAACGCTTCAACCTAGAAGAACAAAATTTGGTGAGCCAAGTGGGATCTGTGTACTGATCATTCCAACCAAGTATCATCAAGATTGGGTGAAAAAATATTTGCTGGTATTTCGGAAACTCGTTATTTCTTAGAAGCTTGGCAACCCCTCTCAATGAAAGTGCTTTTCCACAGTCTGTGCCTAGGGCTACTTGAAGAGGAAACAAACCATAGAGACAAAACTGAGAACTCCTTTATTTTGTCAAGTTTCAAAGAGCTACTACAATCCATGTTGGATTTAAAGTTCGAAATTCATCTATCTATATAGGAGAGAACAGAGAGAAACCTAAATATAAAAACTGCTACTGTAGACGAACGCTTCAACCTAAAAGAACAAAATTTGGTGAGCCAAGTGGGATTTGTGTACTGATCATTACCACCAAGTATCATCAAGATTGGGTGAAAAAATATTTGCTGGTATATTGGATACACGTTATTTCTTAGAAGCTTCGCAATCCATCTCAATGAAAGTGCTTCCACAGTCTGTGCCTAGGGCTACTTGAAGAGGAAACAAATCATAGAGACAAAACTGAGAACTCCTTTATTTTGTCAAGTTTCAAAGTGCTACTACAATCCATGTTGGATTTAGAGTTCCAAATTCATCTATCTATATAGAAGAGAACAGAGAGAAACCTAAATATAAAAACTGCTACTGTAGACGAACGCTTCAACCTAGAAGAACAAAATTTGGTGAGCCCAGTGGGATCTGTGTACTGATCATTACCACCAAGTATCATCAAGATTGGGTGAAAAAATATTTGCTGGTATTTCGGAAACTCGTTATTTCTTAGAAGCTTGGCAACCCCTCTCAATGAAAGTGCTTTTCCACAGTCTGTGCCTAGGGCTACTTGAATACGAAACAAACCTTAGAGACAAAACTCAGAACTCCTTTATTTTGTCAAGTTTCGAAGAGCTACTACAAACCATGTTGGATTTAGAGTTCCAAATTCATCTATCTATATATGAGAGAACAGAGGGAAACCTAAATATAAAAACTGCTACTGTAGACGAACGCTTCAACCTAGAAGAACAAAATTTGTTGAGTCAAGTGGGATTTGTGTACTGATCATTAGCAACAAGTATCATCAAGTTTGGGTGAAAAAATATTTGCTGGTATTTAGAAACTCGTTATTTCTTAGAAGCTTGGCAACTCATCTCAATGAAAGTGCTTTTCCACAGTTTGTTCTTAGGGCTACATGAAGAGGAAACAAACCATAGAGACAAAACTGAGAACTCCTTTATTTTGTCAAGTTTCAAAGAGCTACTACAAACCATGTTGGATTTAGAGTTCCAAATTCATATATCTATATAGGAGAGAACAGAGCTAAACCTAAATATAAAAACTGCTAATGTAGACGAACGCTTCAACCTAGAATAACACAATTTGGTGAGCCAAGTGGGATTTGTGTACTGATCATTAGCAACCAGTATCATCAAGATTGGGTGAAAAAATATTTGCTGGTACTTCGGAAACTCGTTATTTCCTAGAAGCTTGGCAACCACTCTCAATGAAAGTGCTTTTCCACAGTCTGTGCCTAGGGCTAATTGAAAAGGAAACAATCCATAGAGACAAAACTCAGAACTCCTTTATCTTGTCAAGTTTCAAAGAGCTACTACAAACCATGTTGGATTTAGAGTTCCAAATTCATCTATCTATATAGGAGAGAACAGAGAGAAACCTAAATATAAAAACTGCTACTGTAGACGAACGCTTCAACCTAGAAGAACAAAATTTGGTGAGCCAAGTGGGATTTGTGTACTGATCATTAGCAACAAGTATCATCAAGATTGGTTGAAAAAATATTTGCTGGTGTTTCAGAAACTCGTTATTTCTTAGAAGCTTGGCAACCCCTCTCAATGAAAGTGATTTTCCACAGTGTGTGCCTAGTGCTACTTGTAGAGGAAACAAACCATAGAGACAAAACTGAGAACTCCTTTATTTTGTCATGTTTCAAAGAGCTACTACAAACCATGTTGGATTTAGAGTTCCAAATTCATCTATCTATACAGGAGAGAACAGAGGGAAACCTAAATATAAAAACTGCTACTGTAGACGAACGCTTCAACCTAGAAGAACAAAATTTGGTGAGCCAAGTGGGATTTGTGTACTGATCATTAGCAACAAGTATCATCAAGATTGGGTGAAAAAATATTTGCTGATATTTCGGAAACTCGTTATTTCTTAGAAGCTTGGCAACCCCTCTCAATGAAAGTGGTTTTCCACAGTCTGTGCCTAGGGCTACTTGAAGAGGAAACAATCCATAGAAACAAAACTCAGAACTCTTTATTTTTCAAGTTTCAAAGAGCTACTACCAACCATGTTGGATTTAGAGTTCCAAATTCATCTATCTATATATGAGAGAACAGAGTGAAACCTAAATATAAAACTGCTACTGTAGACGAACGCTTCAACCTAGAAGAACAAAATATGGTGAGCCAAGTGGGATCTGTGTACTGATCATTCCCACCAAGTATCATCAAGATTGGGTGAAAAAATATTTGCTGGTATTTCGGAAACTCGTTATTTCTTAGAAGCTTGGCAACCCCTCTCAATGAAAGTGCTTTTCCACAGTCTGTGCCTAGGGCTACTTGAAGAGGAAACAAACCATAGAGACAAAACTGAGAACTCCTTTATTTTGTCAAGTTTCAAAGAGCTACTACAATCCATGTTGGATTTAAAGTTCCAAATTCATCTATCTATATAGGAGAGAACAGAGAGAAACCTAAATATAAAAACTGCTACTGTAGACGAACACTTCAACCTAAAAGAACAAAATTTGGTGAGCCAAGTGGGATTTTGATACTGATCATTACCACCAAGTATCATCAAGATTGGGTGAAAAAATATTTGCTGGTATATTGGATACACGTTATTTCTTAGAAGCTTGGCAATCCATCTCAATGAAAGTGCTTCCACAGTCTGTGCCTAGGGCTACTTGAAGAGGAAACAAACCATAGAGACAAAACTGAGAACTCCTTTATTTTGTCAAGTTTCAAAGAGCTACTACAATCCATGTTGGATTTAGAATTCCAAATTCATCTATCTATATAGAAGAGAACAGAGAGAAACCTAAATATAAAAACTGCTACTGTAGACGAACGCTTCAACCTAGAAGAACAAAATTTGGTGAGCCCAGTGGGATCTGTGTACTGATCATTACCACCAAGTATCATCAAGATTGGGTGAAAAAATATTTGCTGGTATTTCGGAAACTCGTTATTTCTTAGAAGCTTGGCAACCCCTCTCAATGAAAGTGCTTTTCCACAGTCTGTGCCTAGGGCTACTTGAATACGAAACAAACCATAGAGACAAAACTGAGAACTCCTTTATTTTGTCAAGTTTCAAAGAGCTACTACAAACCATGTTGGATTTAGAGTTCCAAATTCATCTATCTATACAGGAGAGAACAGAGGGAAACCTAAATATAAAAAGTGATACTGTAGACGAACGCTTCAACATAGAAAACAAAATTTGGTGAGCCAAGTGGGATTTGGGTACTGATCATTACCACCAACTATCATCAAGATTGGGTGAAAAAATATTTGCTGGTATTTCGGAAACTCGTAATTTCTTAGAAGCTTGGCAAACACTCTCAGTGAAAGTGCTTTTCCACAGTCTGTGCGTAGGGCTACTTGAAGAGGAACCAACCATAGAGACAAAACTGAGAACTCCTTTATTTTGTCAAGTTTCAAAGAGCTACTACAAACCATGTAGGATTTAGAGTTCCAAATTCATCTAGCTATATAGGAGAGAACAGAGGGAAACCTAAATATAAAAACTGCTACTGTAGAAGAACGCTTCAACCTAGAAGAACATAATTTGGTGAGCCAAGTGGGATTTATGTACTGATCATTACCACCAAGTATCATCAAGATTGGGTGAAAAAATAATTGCTTGTATATTGGATACACGTTATTTCTTAGAAGCTTCGCAATCCATCTCAATGAAAGTGCTTCCACAGTCTGTGCCTAGGGCTACTTGAAGAGGAAACAAATCATAGAGACAAAACTGAGAACTCCTTTATTTTGTCAAGTTTCAAAGTGCTACTACAATCCATGTTGGATTTAGAGTTCCAAATTCATCTATCTATATAGAAGAGAACAGAGAGAAACCTAAATATAAAAACTGCTACTGTAGACGAACGCTTCAACCTAGAAGAACAAAATTTGGTGAGCCCAGTGGGATCTGTGTACTGATCATTACCACCAAGTATCATCAAGATTGGGTGAAAAAATATTTGCTGGTATTTCGGAAACTCGTTATTTCTTAGAAGCTTGGCAACCCCTCTCAATGAAAGTGCTTTTCCACAGTCTGTGCCTAGGGCTACTTGAATACGAAACAAACCTTAGAGACAAAACTCAGAACTCCTTTATTTTGTCAAGTTTCGAAGAGCTACTACAAACCATGTTGGATTTAGAGTTCCAAATTCATCTATCTATATATGAGAGAACAGAGGGAAACCTAAATATAAAAACTGCTACTGTAGACGAACGCTTCAACCTAGAAGAACAAAATTTGTTGAGTCAAGTGGGATTTGTGTACTGATCATTAGCAACAAGTATCATCAAGTTTGGGTGAAAAAATATTTGCTGGTATTTAGAAACTCGTTATTTCTTAGAAGCTTGGCAACTCATCTCAATGAAAGTGCTTTTCCACAGTTTGTTCTTAGGGCTACATGAAGAGGAAACAAACCATAGAGACAAAACTGAGAACTCCTTTATTTTGTCAAGTTTCAAAGAGCTACTACAAACCATGTTGGATTTAGAGTTCCAAATTCATATATCTATATAGGAGAGAACAGAGCTAAACCTAAATATAAAAACTGCTAATGTAGACGAACGCTTCAACCTAGAATAACACAATTTGGTGAGCCAAGTGGGATTTGTGTACTGATCATTAGCAACCAGTATCATCAAGATTGGGTGAAAAAATATTTGCTGGTACTTCGGAAACTCGTTATTTCCTAGAAGCTTGGCAACCACTCTCAATGAAAGTGCTTTTCCACAGTCTGTGCCTAGGGCTAATTGAAAAGGAAACAATCCATAGAGACAAAACTCAGAACTCCTTTATCTTGTCAAGTTTCAAAGAGCTACTACAAACCATGTTGGATTTAGAGTTCCAAATTCATCTATCTATATAGGAGAGAACAGAGAGAAACCTAAATATAAAAACTGCTACTGTAGACGAACGCTTCAACCTAGAAGAACAAAATTTGGTGAGCCAAGTGGGATTTGTGTACTGATCATTAGCAACAAGTATCATCAAGATTGGTTGAAAAAATATTTGCTGGTGTTTCAGAAACTCGTTATTTCTTAGAAGCTTGGCAACCCCTCTCAATGAAAGTGATTTTCCACAGTGTGTGCCTAGTGCTACTTGTAGAGGAAACAAACCATAGAGACAAAACTGAGAACTCCTTTATTTTGTCATGTTTCAAAGAGCTACTACAAACCATGTTGGATTTAGAGTTCCAAATTCATCTATCTATACAGGAGAGAACAGAGGGAAACCTAAATATAAAAACTGCTACTGTAGACGAACGCTTCAACCTAGAAGAACAAAATTTGGTGAGCCAAGTGGGATTTGTGTACTGATCATTAGCAACAAGTATCATCAAGATTGGGTGAAAAAATATTTGCTGATATTTCGGAAACTCGTTATTTCTTAGAAGCTTGGCAACCCCTCTCAATGAAAGTGGTTTTCCACAGTCTGTGCCTAGGGCTACTTGAAGAGGAAACAATCCATAGAAACAAAACTCAGAACTCTTTATTTTTCAAGTTTCAAAGAGCTACTACCAACCATGTTGGATTTAGAGTTCCAAATTCATCTATCTATATATGAGAGAACAGAGTGAAACCTAAATATAAAAACTGCTACTGTAGACGAACGCTTCAACCTAGAAGAACAAAATATGGTGAGCCAAGTGGGATCTGTGTACTGATCATTCCCACCAAGTATCATCAAGATTGGGTGAAAAAATATTTGCTGGTATTTCGGAAACTCGTTATTTCTTAGAAGCTTGGCAACCCCTCTCAATGAAAGTGCTTTTCCACAGTCTGTGCCTAGGGCTACTTGAAGAGGAAACAAACCATAGAGACAAAACTGAGAACTCCTTTATTTTGTCAAGTTTCAAAGAGCTACTACAATCCATGTTGGATTTAAAGTTCCAAATTCATCTATCTATATAGGAGAGAACAGAGAGAAACCTAAATATAAAAACTGCTACTGTAGACGAACACTTCAACCTAAAAGAACAAAATTTGGTGAGCCAAGTGGGATTTTGATACTGATCATTACCACCAAGTATCATCAAGATTGGGTGAAAAAATATTTGCTGGTATATTGGATACACGTTATTTCTTAGAAGCTTGGCAATCCATCTCAATGAAAGTGCTTCCACAGTCTGTGCCTAGGGCTACTTGAAGAGGAAACAAACCATAGAGACAAAACTGAGAACTCCTTTATTTTGTCAAGTTTCAAAGAGCTACTACAATCCATGTTGGATTTAGAGTTCCAAATTCATCTATCTATATAGAAGAGAACAGAGAGAAACCTAAATATAAAAACTGCTACTGTAGACGAACGCTTCAACCTAGAAGAACAAAATTTGGTGAGCCCAGTGGGATCTGTGTACTGATCATTACCACCAAGTATCATCAAGATTGGGTGAAAAAATATTTGCTGGTATTTCGGAAACTCGTTATTTCTTAGAAGCTTGGCAACCCCTCTCAATGAAAGTGCTTTTCCACAGTCTGTGCCTAGGGCTACTTGAATACGAAACAAACCATAGAGACAAAACTGAGAACTCCTTTATTTTGTCAAGTTTCAAAGAGCTACTACAAACCATGTTGGATTTAGAGTTCCAAATTCATCTATCTATACAGGAGAGAACAGAGGGAAACCTAAATATAAAAAGTGATACTGTAGACGAACGCTTCAACATAGAAGAACAAAATTTGGTGAGCCAAGTGGGATTTGGGTACTGATCATTACCACCAACTATCATCAAGATTGGGTGAAAAAATATTTGCTGGTATTTCGGAAACTCGTAATTTCTTAGAAGCTTGGCAAACACTCTCAGTGAAAGTGCTTTTCCACAGTCTGTGCGTAGGGCTACTTGAAGAGGAACCAACCATAGAGACAAAACTGAGAACTCCTTTATTTTGTCAAGTTTCAAAGAGCTACTACAAACCATGTAGGATTTAGAGTTCCAAATTCATCTAGCTATATAGGAGAGAACAGAGGGAAACCTAAATATAAAAACTGCTACTGTAGAAGAACGCTTCAACCTAGAAGAACATAATTTGGTGAGCCAAGTGGGATTTATGTACTGATCATTACCACCAAGTATCATCAAGATTGGGTGAAAAAATAATTGCTTGTATTTCGGAAACTCGTTATTTCTTAGAAGCTTGGCAACCCATCTCAATGAAAGTGCTTTTCCACAGTCTGTGCCTAGGGCTACTTGAAGAGGAAACAACCAGAGAGAAAAATCTGAGAACTCCTTTATTTTGTCAAGTTTCAAAGAGCTACTACAAACCATGTTGGATTTAGAGTTCCAAATTCATCTATCTATATAGGAGAGAACAGAGAGAAACCTAAATATAAAAACTGCTACTGTAGACGAACGCTTCAACCTAGAAGAACAAAATTTCGTGAGCCAAGTAGGATTTGAGTACGGATCATTACCACCAAGAATCATCAAATTTGGGTGAAAAAATATTTGCTGGTATTTCGGAAACTCGTTATTTCGTAGAAGCTTGGCAACCCATCTCAATGAAAGTGCTTTTCCACAGTCTGTGCCTAGGTCTACTTGAAGAGGAAACAAACCATAGAGACAAAACTGAGAACTCCTTTATTTTGTCAAGTTTCAAAGAGCTACTACAAACCATGTTGGATATAGAGTTCCAAATTAATCTATCTATATATGAGAGAACAGAGGGAAACCTAAATATAAAAACTGCTACTGTAGACGAACGCTTCAACCTAGAAGAACAAAATTTGGTGAGCCCAGTGGGATTTGTGTACTGATCATTACCACCAAGTATCATCAAGATTGGGTGAAAAAATATTTGCTGGTATTTCGGAAACTCGTTATTTCTTAGAAGCTTGGCAACCCCTCTCAATGAAAGTGCTTTTCCACAGTCTGTGCCTAGGGCTACTTGAAGAGGAAACAAACCATAGAGACAAAACTGAGAACTCCTTTATTTTGTCAAGTTTCAAAGAGCTACTACAAACAATGTTGGATTAAGAGTTCCAAATTCATCTATCTATATAGGAGAGAACAGAGTGAAACCTAAATAAAAAACTGCTACTGTAGACGAACGTTTCAACCTAGAAGAACAAAATTTGGTGAGCCAAGTGGGATTTTTGTACTGATCATTACCACCAAGTATCATCAAGATTGGGTGAAAAAATATTTGCTGGTATTTCGGAAACTCGTAATTTCTTAGAAGATTGGCAACCCCTCTCAATGAAAGTGCTTTTCCACAGTCTATGCCTAGGGCTACTTGAAGAGTAAACAAACCATAGAGACAAAACTGAGAACTCCTTTATTTTGTCAAGTTTCAAAGAGCTACTACAAACCATGTTGGATTTAGAGTTCCAAATTCATTTATCTATATAGGAGAGAACAGAGAGAAACCTAAATATAAAAACTGCTACTGTAGACGAACGTTTCAACCTAGAAGAACAAAATTTGGTGAACCAAGTGCGATTTGTGTACTAATCATTACCACCAAGTATCATCAAGATTGGGTTAAAAAATATTTGCTGGTATATCGGAAACTTGTTATTTCTTATAAGCTTGGCAACCCATCTCAATGAAAGTGCTTTTTCACCATCTGTGACTAGGGCTTCTTGAAGAGTAAACAAACCATAGAGACAAAACTGAGAACTCCTTTATTTTGTCAAGTTTCAAAGAGCTACTACAAACCATGTTGGATTTAGAGATCCAAATTCATCTATCTATATACGAGAGAACAGAGGGGAACGAAATATAAAAACTGCTACTGTAGACGAATGCTTCATTCTAGAAGAAGAAAATTTGGTGAGGCAAGTGGGATTTCGGTACTGATCATTACCACCAAGTATCATCAAGATTGGGTGAAAAAATATTTGCTGGTATTTCGGACACTCGTAATTTCTTATAAGCTTGGCAATCCCTCTCATTGAAAGTGCTTTTCCACAGTCTGTGCCTACGGCTACTTGAAGAGGAAATAAACCATAGAGACAAAACTGAGAACTCCTTTATTTTGTCAAGTTTCAAAGAGCTACTACAAACCATGTTGGATTTAGAGTTCCAAATTCATCTATCTATATAGGAGAGAACAGAGGGAAACCTAAATATAAAAACTGCTACTGTAGAAGAACGCTTCAACCTAGAAGAACATAATTTGGTGAGCCAAGTGGGATTTGTGTAGTGATCATTACCACCAAGTATCATCAAGATTGGGTGAAAAAATAATTTCTTGTATTTCGGAAACTCGTTATTTCTTAGAAGCTTGGCAACCCATCTCAATGAAAATGCTTTTCCACAGTCTGTGCCTAGGGCTACTTGAAGAGGAAACAAACCATAGAGACAATATCTGAGAACTCCTTTATTTTGTGAAGTTTCAAAGAGCTACTACAAACCATGTTTGATTTAGAGTCCAAATTCATCTATCTATATAGGAGAGAACAGAGAGAAACCTAAATATAAAAACTGCTACTGTAGACGAACGCTTCATCATAGAAGAACAAAATTTGGTGAGCCAAGTGGGATTTGTGTACTGATCACTACCACCAAGTATCATCAAGATTGGGTGAAAAAATATTTGCTGGTATTTCGGAAACTCGTTATTTCTTAGAAGGTTGGAAACCTCTCTCAATGAAAGTGCTTTTCCACAGTCTGTGCCTAGGGCTACTTGAAGAGGAAACAAACCATAGAGAAAAATCTGAGAACTCCTTTATTTTGTCAAGCTTCAAAGAGCTACTACAAACCATGTTGGATTTAGAGTTCCAAATTCATCTATCTATATAGGAGAGAACAGAGAGACACCTAAATATAAAAACTGCTACTGTAGACGAACGCTTCAACCTAGAAGAACAAAATTTGGTGAGCCAAGTGGGATTTGTGTACTGATCACTACCACCAAGTATCATCAAGATTGGGTGAAAAAATATTTGCTGGTATTTCGGAAACTCGTTATTTCTTAGAAGGTTGGCAACCCATCTCAATGAAAGTGCTTTCCACAGTCTGTGCCTGGGGCTACTTTAAGAGGTAACAAACCATAGAGACAAAACTGAGAACTCCTTCATTTTGTCAGGTTTTAAAGAGCTACTACAAACCATGTTGGATTTAGAGTTCCAAATTCATCTATCTATATAGGAGAGAACAGAGGGAAACCTAAATATAAAAACTGCTACTGTACACGAACGCTTCAACCTAGAAGATCTAAATTTCGTGAGCTAAGTGGGATTTGTGTACTGATCATTAGCAACAAGTATCATCAAGATTGGGTGAAAAAATATTTGCTGGTATTTCGGAGACTCGTTCTTTCTTAGAAGCTTGGCAACCCCTCTCAATGAAAGTGCTTTTCCACAGTCTGTGGCTAGGGCTACTTGAAGACGAAACAAACCATAGAGACAAAACTGAGAACTCCTTTATTTTGTCAATTTCAAAGAGCTACCTCAAACCATGTTGGATTTAGAGTTCCAAATTCTTCTATCTATATATGAGAAAACAGAGTGAAACCTAAATATAAAAACTGCTACTGTCGACGAACGCTTCAACCGAGAAGAACAAAATTTGGTGAGCCAAGTGGGATTTGTGTACTGAACATTACCACCAAGTATTATCAAGATTGGGTGAAAATATATTTGCTGGTATTTCGGAAACTCGTTATTTCGTAGAAGCTTGGCAACCCATCTCAATGAAAGTGCTTTTCCACAGTCTGTGCCTAGGGCTATTTGAAGAGGAAACAAACCATAGAGACAAAACTGAGAACTCCTTTATTTTGTCAAGTTTCAAAGAGCTACTACAAACCATGTTGGATATAGAGTTCCAAATTCATCTATCTATATATGAGAGAACAGAGGGAAACCTAAATATAAAAACTGCTACTGTAGACGAACGCTTCAACCTAGAAGAACAAAATTTGGTGAGCCCAGTGGGATTTGTGTACTGATCATTACCACCAAGTATCATCAAGATTGGGTGAAAAAATATTTGCTGGTATTTCGGAAACTCGTTATTTCTTAGAAGCTTGGCAACCCCTCTCAATGAAAGTGCTTTTCCACAGTCTGTGCCTAGGGCTACTTGAAGAGGAAAAAAAACATAGAGACAAATCTGAGAACTCCTTTATTTTGTCAAGTTTCAAAGAGCTACTACAAACCATGTTGTATTTAGAGTTCCAAATTCACCTATCTATATAGGAGAGAACAGAGGGAAACCTAAATATAAAAACTGCTACTGAAGACGAATGCTTCATACTAGTAGAAGAAAATTTGGTGAGCCAAGTGGGATTTTTGTACTGATCATTACCACTAAGTATCATCAAGTTTAATTGAAAAAATATTTGCTGGTATTTCGGAAACTCGATATTTCTTAGAAGCTTGGCAACCCATCTCAATGAAAGTGCTTTTCCAAAGTCTGTTCCTAGGGCTCCTTGAAAAGGAAACAAACCATAGAGACAAAACAGAGAAGTTCTTTATTTGGTCAAGTTTCAAAGAGCTACTACAAACCATGCTGGATTTAGAGTTCCAAATTCATCTATCTATATAGGAGAGAACAGAGGGGAACCTAAATATAAAAACTGCTACTGTCGACGAACGCTTCACCCTAGAAGAACAAAATTTGGTGTGCCAAGTGGGACTTGTGTACTGATTATTACCACCAAGTATTTTCAAGATTGGGTGAAAAAATATTTGCTGGTATTTCGGAAAATCGTTATTTCTTAGAAGCTTGGCAACCCCTCTCAATGAAAGTTCTTTCTACAGTCTGTTCCTAGGGCTACTTGAAGAAGAAACAAACCATAGAGACAAAACTGAGAACTCCTTTATTTTGTCAAGTTTCAAAGTGCTACTACAAACCATGTTGAATTTAGAGTTCCAAATTCATCTATCTATATAGGAGAGAACAGAGGGAAACCTAAATATGAAAACTGCTACTGTAGAGGAACGTTTCAAACTAGAAGAACAAAATTTGGTGAGCCAAGTGGGATTTGTGTACTGATCATTACCACCAAGTATCATCAAGATTGGGTTAAAAAATATTTGCTGGTATTTCGGAAACTCGTAATTTCTTAGAAGCTTGGCAACCCCTCTCAATGAAAGTGCTTTTCCACAGTCTGTGCCTAGGGCTACTTGAAGAGGAAACAAGTCATAGAGACAAAACTGAGAACTTTTTTATTTTGTCAAGTTTCAGAGAGCTACTACAAACCATGTGGGATTTAGAGTTCCAAATTCATCTATCTATATAGGAGAGAACAGAGGGAAACCTAAATATAAAAACTGCTACTGTAGAAGAATGCTTCATCCTAGAAGAACAAAATTTGGTGAGCCCAGTGGGATTTGTGTACTGATCATTACCACCAAGTATCATCAAGTTTGGGTGAAAAAATATTTGCTGGTATTTCGGAAACTCGAAATTTCTTAGAAGCTTGGCAACCCATCTCAATGAAAGTGCTTTTCCACAGTCAGTTCCTAGGGCTACTTGAAGAGGAAACAAACCATAGAGACAAAACTGAGAACTCCTTTATTTTGTCAAGTTTCAAAGAGCTACTACAAACCATGTTGAATTTAGAGTTCCAAATTCATCTATCTATATAGGAGAGAACAGAGGGAAACCTAAATATAAAAACTGCTACAGTAGACGAAAGCTTCGAACTATACAAACAAATTTTCTTGAGCCAAGTGGGATTTGTGTACTGATCATTACCACCAAGGATCATCAAGATTGGGTGAAAAAATATTTGGTGGTATTTCGGAAACTCGTTATTTCTTAGAAGCTTGGCAACCCCTCTCAATGAAAGTGCTTTTCCACAGTCTGTGCCTAGGGCTACTTGAAGAGGAAACAAACCATAGAGACAAATCTGAGAACTCCTTTATTTTGTCAAGTTTCAAAGAGCTACTACAAACCATGTTGGATTTAGAGTTCCAAATTCATCTATCTATATAGGAGAGAACAGAGGGAAACCTAAATATAAAAACTGCTACTGTAGACGAACGCTTCAACCTAGAAGAACAAAATTTGGTGAGCCAAGTGGGATTTGTGTACTGATCATTACCACCAAGTATCATCAAGATTGGGTTAAAAAATATTTGCTGGTATTTCGGAAACTCGTAATTTCTTAGAAGCTTGGCAACCCCTCTCAATGAAAGTGCTTTTCCACAGTTTGTTCCTAGGGCTACTTGAAGAGGAAACAAACCATAGAGACAAAACTGAGAACTCCTTTATTTTGTCAAGTTTCAGAGAGCTACTACAAACCATATGGGATTTAGAGTTCCAAATTCATCTATCTATATAGGAGAGAACAGAGGGAAACCTAAATATAAAAACTGCTACTGTAGACGAATGCTTCA
Organism: Callospermophilus lateralis; assembly: GCF_048772815.1. NCBI lineage: Eukaryota > Metazoa > Chordata > Mammalia > Rodentia > Sciuridae > Callospermophilus > Callospermophilus lateralis. The sequence continues at coordinate 158,898 of NW_027513454.1, forward strand.
TCCTAGAAGAACAAAATTTGGTGAGCCAAGTGGGATTTGTGTACTGATCATTACCACCAAGTATCATCAAGTTTGGGTGAAAAAATATTTGCTGGTATTTCGGAAACTCGAAATTTCTTAGAAGCTTGGCAATCCATCTAAATGAAAGTGCTTTTCCATAGTCAGTTCCTAGGGCTACTTGAAGAGGAAACAAACCATAGAGATAAAACTGAGAACTCCTTTATTTTGTCAAGTTTCAAAGAGCTACTACAAACCATGTTGAATTTAGAGTTCCAAATTCATCTATCTATATAGGAGAGAACAGAGGGAAACCTAAATATAAAACTGCTACAGTAGACGAAAGCTTCGAACAAAAAAAAGAAAATTTCCTGAGCCAAGTGGGATTTGTGTACTGATCATTACCACCAAGTATCATCAAGATGGGGTGAAAAAATATTTGCTGGTATTTCGGAAACTCGTTATTTCTTAGAAGCTTGGCAACCCCTCTCAATGAAAGTGCTTTTCCACAGTCTGTGCCTAGGGCTACTTGAAGAGGAAACAAACCATAGAGACAAATCTGAGAACTCCTTTATTTTGTCAAGTTTCAAAGAGCTACTACAAACCATGTTGGATTTAGAGTTCCAAATTCATCTATCTATATATGTGAGAACAGAGGGAAACCTAAATATAAAAACTGCTCCTGTCGACGAACGCTTCAACCTAGAAGAACAAAATTTGGTTTGCCAAGTGGGACCTGTGTACTGATCATTACCACCAAGTATTTTCAAGATTGGGTGAAAATATATTTGCTGGTATTTCGGAAACTCGTTATTTCTTAGAAGCTTCGCAACCCCTCTCAATGAAAGTTCTTTCCACAGTCTGTGCCTAGGGCTACTTGAAGAGGAAACAAACCATAGAGTCAAAACTAAGAATTCCTTTATTTTGTCAAGTTTCAAAGTGCTACTACAAACCATGTTGAATTTAGAGTTCGAAATTCATCTATCTATATAGGAAAGAACAGAGGGAAACCTAAATATAAAAACTGCTACTGTAGACGAAAGCTAAAACCTAGAAGAACAAAATTTGATGAGCCAAGTGGGATTTGTGTACTGATCATTACCACCAAGTATCATCAAGATTGGGTGAAAAAATATTTGCTGGTATTTCCTAAACTCGTTAATTCTTAGAAGCTTTTCAACCCATCTCAATGAAAGTGCTTTTCCACAGTCTGTGCCTAGGGCTACTAGAAGAGGAAACAAACCATAGAGACAAAACTGAGAATTCCTTTATTTTGTCAAGGTTCAAAGAGCTACTACAAACCATGTTGGATTTAGAGTTCCAAATTCATCTATCTATATAGGAGAGAACAGACAAAAACCTAAATATAAAAACTGCTACTGTAGAGGACCGTTTCTAACTAGAAGAACAAAATTTGGTGAGCCAAGTGGGATTTGTGTACTGATCATTACCACCAAGTATCATCAAGTTTGGGTGAAAAAATATTTGCTGGTATTTCGGAAACTCGTTATTTCTTAGAAGCTTGGCAACCCCTCTCAATGAAAGTGCTTTTCCACAGTCTGTGCCTAGGGCTACTTGAAGAGGAAACAAACCATAGAGACAAATCTGAGAACTTCTTTATTTTGTCAAGTTTCAAAGAGCTACTACAAACCATGTTGGATTTAGTGTTCCAAATTCATCTATCTATATATGTGAGAACAGAGTGAAACCTAAATATAAAAACTGCTACTGACGACGAACGCTTCACCCTAGAAGAACAAAATTTGGTGTGCCAAGTGGGACTTGTGTACTGATTATTACCACCAAGTATTTTCAAGATTGGGTGAAAAAATATTTGCTGGTATTTCGGAAACACGTTATTTCTTAGAAGCTTGGCAACCCCTCTCAATGAAAGTTCTTTCTACAGTCTGTTCCTAGGGCTACTTGAAGAGGAAACAAACCATAGAGACAAAACTGAGAACTCCTTTATTTTGTCAAGTTTCAAAGTGCTACTACAAACCATGTTGAATTTAGAGTTCCAAATTCATCTATCTATATAGGAGAGAACAGAGGGAAACCTAAATATAAAAACTGCTACTGTAGACGAAAGCTTAAACCTAGAAGAACAAAATATGGTGAGCCAAGTGGGATTTGTGTACTGATCATTACCACCAAGTATCATCAAGATGGGGTGAAAAAATATTTGCTGGTATTTCCTAAACTCGTTACTTCTTAGAAGCTTGGCAACCCATCTCAATGAAAGTGCTTTTCCACAGTCTGTGCCTAGGGCTACTTGAAGAGGAAACAAACCATAGAGACAAAACTGAGAACTCCTTTATTTTGTCAAGGTTCAAAGAGCTAGTACAAACCATGTTGGATTTAGAGTTCAAAATTAATCTATCTATATAGGAGAGAACAGAGAGAAACCTAAATATAAAAACTGCTACTGTAGAGGAACGTTTCAAACTAGAAGAACAAAATTTGGTGAGCCAAGTGGGATTTGGGTACTGATCATTACCACCAAGTATCATCAAGATTGGGTTAAAAAATATTTGCTGGTATTTCGGAAATTCGTAATTTCTTAGAAGCTTGGCAACCCCTCTCAATGAAAGTGCTTTTCCACAGTCTGTGCCTAGGGCTACTTGAAGAGGAAACAAATCATAGAGACAAAACTGAGAACTTTTTTATTTTGTCAAGTTTCAGAGAGCTACTACAAACCATGTGGGATTTACAGTTCCAAATTCATCTATCTATATAGGAGAGAACAGAGGGAAACCTAAATATAAAAACTGCTACTGTAGACGAATGCTTCATCCTAGAAGAACAAAATTTGGTGAGCCAAGTGGGATTTGTGTACTAATCATTACCACCAAGTGTCATCAAGTTTGGGTGAAAAAATATTTGCTGGTATTTCGGAAACTCGAAATTTCTTAGAAGCTTGGCAACCCATCTCAATGAAAGTGCTTTTCCACAGTCAGTTCCTAGGGCTACTTGAAGAGGAAACAAACCATAGAGACAAAACTGAGAACACCTTTATTTTGTCAAGTTTCAAAGAGCTACTACAAACCATGGTGAATTTAGAGTTCCAAATTCATCTATCTATATAGGAGAGAACAGAGGGAAACCTAAATATAAAACTGCTAGAGTAGACGAAAGCTTCGAACAAAAAAAAGAAAATTTCGTGAGCCAAGTGGGATTTGTGTACTGATCATTACCACCAAGTATCATCAAGATGGGGTGAAAAAATATTTGCTGGTATTTTGGAAACTCGTTATGTCTTAGAAGCTTGGCAACCCCTCTCAATGAAAGTGCTTTTCCACAGTCTGTGCCTAGGGCTACTTGAAGAGGAAACAAACCATAGAGACAAAACAGGGAAGTTCTTTATTTTGTCAAGTTTCAAAGAGCTACTACAAACCATGCTGGATTTAGGGTTCCAAATTCATCTATCTATATAGGAGAGAACAGAGGGGAACGAAATATAAAAACTGCTACTGTAGACGAATGCTTCATCCTAGAAGAACAAAATTTGGTGAGCCAAGTGGGATTTGGGTACTGATCATTACCACCAAGTATCATCAAGATTGGGTGAAAAAATATTTGCTGGTATTTCGGAAACTCGTTATTTCTTAGAAGCTTGGCAACCCCTCTCAATGAAAGTGCTTTTCCACAGACTGTGCCTAGGGCTACTTGAAGAGCAAACAAACCATAGAGAAAAATCTGAGAACTCTTTTATTTTGTCAAGTTTCAAAGAGCTACTACAAAGCATGTTGGATTTAGAGTTCCAAATTATCTATCTATATAGGAGAGAACAGAGGGAAACCTAAATATAAAAACTGCTACTGTAGACGAACGCTTCAACTGAGAAGAACAAAATTTGGTGAGCCAAGTGGGATTTGTGTACTGGTCATTACCACCAAGTATTATCAAGATTGGGTGAAAAAATATTTGCTGGTATTTCGGAAACTCGTTATTTCGTAGAAGCTTGGCAACCTCTCTCAATGAAAGTGCTTTCCACAGTCTGTGCCTAGGGCTACTTGAATAGGAAACAAACCATAGAGACAAAACTGAGAACTCCTTTATTTTGTCAAGGTTCAAAGAGCTACTACAAACCATGTTGGATTTAGAGTTCCAAATTAATCTATCTATATAGGAGAGAACAGAAAGAAACCTAAATATATAAACTGCTACTGTAGAGGAACATTTCAAACTAGAAGAACAAAATTTGGTGAGCCAAGTGGGATTTGGGTACTGATCATTAACACCAAGTATCATCAAGATTGGGTGAAAAAATATTTGCTGGTATTTCGGAAACTCGTAATTTCTTAGAAGCTTGGCAAACCCTCTCAATGAAAGTGCTTTTCCACAGTCTGTGCCTAGGGCTACTTGAAGAGGAAACAAATCATAGAGACAAAACTGAGAACTCCTTTATTTTGACAAGTTTCAGAGAGCTACTACAAACCATGTGGGATTTAGAGTTCCAAATTCATCTATCTATACAGGAGAGAACAGAGGGAAACCTAAATATAAAAACTGCTACTGTAGACAAAAGCTTCAAACTAGAAAAACAAAATTTCGTGAGCCAAGTGGGATTTGTGTACTGATCATTACCACCAAGTATCATCAAGATTGGGTGAAAAAATATTTGCTGGTATTTCGGAAACTCGTTATTTCTTAGAAGCTTGGCAACCCCTCTCAATGAAAGTGCTTTTCCACAGTCTGTGCCTAGGGCTACTTGAAGAGTAAACAAACCATAGAGAGAAATCTGAGAACTCCTTTATTTTGTCAAGTTTCAAAGAGCTACTACAAACCATGTTGGATTTAGAGTTCCAAATTCATCTATCTATATATGAGAGAACAGAGTGAAACCTAAATATAAAAACAGCTACTGTCGACGAACGCTTCAACATAGAAGACAAAATTTGGTGAGCCAAGTGGGACATGTGTACTGATCATTACCACCATGTATTATCAAGATTGGGTGGAAAAATATTTGCTGGTATTTCGGAAACTCGTTATTTCTTAGAAGCTTGGCAACCCCTCTCAATGAAAGTTCTTTCCACAGTCTGTGCCTAGGACTACTTGAAGAGGAAACAAACCATAGAGACAAAACTGAGAACTCCTTTATTTTGTCAAGTTTCAAAGAGCTACTACAAACCATGTTGAATTTAGAGTTCCAAATTCATCTATCTATATAGGAGAGAACAGAGGGAAACCTAAAGATAATAACTGCTACTGTAGACGAAAGCTTCAACCTAGATGAACAAAATTTGGTGAGCCAAGTGGGATTTGTGTACTGATCATTACCACCAGGTATAGTCAAGATTGGGTGAAAAAAATATTTGCTGGTATTTCAGAAACTCGTTATTTCTTAGAAGCTTGGCAACCCCTCTCAATGAAAGTGCTTTTCCACAGTCTGTGCCTAGGGCTACTTGAAGAACAAACAAACCATAGAGAAAAATCTGAGAACTCCTTTATTTTGTCAAGTTTCAAAGAGCTACTACAAAGCATGTTGGATTTACAGTTCCAAATTATCTATCTATATAAAAGAGAACAGAGGGAAACCTAAATATAAATCTGCTACTGTAGTCGAAAGCTTCAACCTAGAAGAATAAAATTTGGTGAGCTAAGTGGGATTTGTGTACCGATCATTAGCAACAGGTACCATCAAGATTGGGTGAAAAAATATTTGCTGGTATTTCGGAAACTCGTTATTTCTTAGAAGCTTGGCAACCCCTCTCAATGAAAGTGCTTTTCCACAGTCTGTGCCTAGGGCTACTTGAAGAGGAAACAAACCATAGAGACAAAACTGAGAACTCCTTTATTTTGTCAAGTTTCAAAGAGCTACTACAAACCAGTTTGGATTAAGAGTTCCAAATTCATCTATCTATACAGGAGAGAACAGAGAGAAACCTAAATATAAAAACTGCTACTGTAGACGAACGCTTCAACCTAGAAAAACAAAACTTCGTGAGCCAAGTGGGATTTGTGTACTGATCATTACCACCAAGTATCAACAAGATTGTGTGAAAAAATATTTGCTGGTATTTCGGAAACTCGTTATTTCTTAAAGCTTGGCAACCCCTCTCAATGAAAGTGCTTTTCCACAGTCTGTGCCTAGGGCTACTTGAAGAGGAAACAAACCATAGAGAATAAACTGAGAACTCCTTTGTTTTGTCATGTTTCAAAGAGCTACTACAAACCATGTTGGATTTAGAGTTCCAAATTCATCTATCTATATATGAGAGAACAGAGTGAAACCTAAATAGAAAAACTGCTACTGTAGACGAACGCCTCAACCTAGAAGAACAAAATTTGGTGAGACAAGTGGGATTTGTGTACTGATCATTACCACCAACTATCATCAAGATTGGGTGAAAAAATATTTGCTGGTATTTCGGAAAATCGTTATTTCTTAGAAGCTTGGCAACCCCTCTCAATGAAAGTGCTTTTCCACAGTCTGTGCCTGGGGCTACTTGAAGAGGAAACAAACCATAGCGACAAAACTGAGAACTCCTTTATTTTGTCAAGTTTCAAAGAGCTACAACAAACCATGTTGGATTTAGAGTTCCAAATTCATCTTTCTATATAGGAGAGAACAGAGGGAAACGTAAATATAAAAACTGCTACTGTAGACGAACGCTTCAACCTAGAAGAACAAAATTTGGTGAGCCAAGTGGGATTTGTGTACTGATCATTAGCACCAAGTATCACCAAGATTGGGTGAAAAAATATTTGCTGGTATTTCGGAAACTCATAATTTCTTAGAAGCTTGGCAACCCCTCTTATTTAAAGTGCTTTTCCACAGTCTGTGCCTAGGTCTACTTTTAGAGGAAACAATCCATAGAGACAAATCTGAGAACTCCTTTATTTTGTCAAGTTTCAAAGAGCTACTACAAACCATGTTGGATTTAGAGTTCGAAATTCATCTATCTATATAGGAGAGAACACAGGGAAACCTAAATATAAAAACTGCTACTGTAGACGAACGCTTCAACCTAGAAGAACAAAATTTGGTGAGCCAAGTGGGATTTGTGTACTGATCATTAGCACCAAGTATCATCAAGATTGGGTGAAAAAATATTTGCTGGTATTTCGGAAACTCGTTATTTCTTAGAAGCTTGGCAACGCCTCTCAATGAAAGTGCTTTCCTCAGTCTGTGCCTAGGGCTACTTGAAGTGGAAACAAACCATAGAGACAAAACTGAGAACTCCTTTATTTTGTCAAGTTTCAAAGAGCTACTACAAACCATGTTGGATTTAGAGTCCCAAATTCATCTATCTGTATAGGAGAGAACAGAGGGAAACCTAAATATAAAAACTGCTACTGTACACAAACGCTTCAACCTAGAAGAACTAAATTTGGTGAGCCAAGTGGGCTATGTGTACTGATCGTTAGCAACAAGTATCATCAAGATTGGGTGAAAAAATATTTGCTGGTATTCGGAAACTCGTTATTTCTTAGAAGCTTGGCAACCCCTCTCAATGAAAGTGCTTTCCACAGTCTGTGCCTAGGGCTACTTGAAGAGGAAACAAACCATAGAGACAAATCTGAGAACTCCTTTATTTTGTCAAGTTTCAAAGAGCTACTACAAACCATCTTGGATTTAGAGTTCCAAATTCATCTATCTATATAGGAGAGAACAGAGAGAAACCAAAATATAAAAACTGCTACTGTAGACGAACGCTTCAACCTAGAAGAACAAAATTTGGTGTGCCTGGTGGGATTTGTGTACTGATCATTACCACCAAGTATCAACAAGATTGTGTGAAAAAATATTTGCTGGTATTTCGGAAACTCGTTATTTCTTAAAGCTTGGCAACCCCTCTCAATGAAAGTGCTTTTCCACAGTCTGTGCCTAGGGCTACTTGAAGAGGAAACAAACCATAGAGAAAAAACTGAGAACTCCTTTGTTTTGTCAAGTTTCAAAGAGCTACTACAAACCATGTTGGATTTAGAGTTCCAAATTCATCTATCTATATATGAGAGAACAGAGTGAAACCTAAATAGAAAAACTGCTACTGTAGACGAACGCCTCAACCTAGAAGAACAAAATTTGGTGAGACAAGTGGGATTTGTGTACTGATCATTACCACCAACTATCATCAAGATTGGGTGAAAAAATATTTGCTGGTATTTCGGAAAATCGTTATTTCTTAGAAGCTTGGCAACCCCTCTCAATGAAAGTGCTTTTCCACAGTCTGTGCCTGGGGCTACTTGAAGAGGAAACAAACCATAGCGACAAAACTGAGAACTCCTTTATTTTGTCAAGTTTCAAAGAGCTACAACAAACCATGTTGGATTTAGAGTTCCAAATTCATCTTTCTATATAGGAGAGAACAGAGGGAAACGTAAATATAAAAACTGCTACTGTAGACGAACGCTTCAACCTAGAAGAACAAAATTTGGTGAGCCAAGTGGGATTTGTGTACTGATCATTAGCACCAAGTATCACCAAGATTGGGTGAAAAAATATTTGCTGGTATTTCGGAAACTCATAATTTCTTAGAAGCTTGGCAACCCCTCTTATTTAAAGTGCTTTTCCACAGTCTGTGCCTAGGGCTACTTGAAGAGGAAACAAACCATAGAAACAAAACTGAGAACTCCTTTATTTTGTCAGGTTTAAAAGAGCTACTACAAACCATGTTGGATTTAGAGTTCCAAATTTATCTATCTATATGGGAGAGAACAGAGGGAAACCTAAATATAAAAAATGCTACTGTAGACGAACGCTTCAACCTAAAAGAACAAAATTTGGTGAGCCAAGTGGGATTTGTGTACTGATCATTACCACCAAGTGTCATCAAGATTGGGTGAAAAAATATTTGCTGGTATTTCGGAAACTCGTTATTTCTTAGAAGCTTGGAAACCCCTCTCAATGAAAGTGCTTTTCCACAGTCTGTGCCAAGGGCTACTTGAAGAGGAAACAAACCATAGAGACAAATCTGAGAACTCCTTTATTTTGTCAAGTTTCAAAGAGCTACTACAAACCATGTTGGATTTAGAGTTCCAAATTCATCTATCTATATAGGAGAGAACAGAGGGAAACCTAAATATAAAAACTGCTACTGTACATGAACGCTTCAACCTAGAAGAACTAAATTAGGTGAGCCAAGTGGGTTATGTGTACTGATCGTTAGCAACAAGTATCATCAAGATTGGGTGAAAAAATATTTGCTGGTATTTCGGAAACTCGTTATTTCTTAGAAGCTTGGCAACCCCTCTCAATGAAAGTGCTTTCCACAGTCTGTGCCTAGGGTACTTGAAGAGGAAACAAACCATAGAGACAAAATCTAGAACTCCTTTATTTTGTCAAGTTTCAAAGAGCTACTACAAACCATGTTGGATTTAGAGTTCCAAATTCATCTATCTATATAGGAGAGAACAGAGGGAAACCTAAATATAAAAACTGCCTCTGTAGACGAACGCTTCAACCTAGAAGAACAAAATTTGGTGAGCCAAGTGGGATTTGTGTACTGATCATTAGCACCAAGTATCATCAAGATTGGGTGAAAAAATATTTGCTGGTATTTCGGAAACTCTTAATTTCTTAGAAGCTTGGCAACCCCTCTCAATGAAAGTGCTTTTCAACAGTCTGTGCCTAGGGCTGCTTGAAGAGGAAACAAACCATAGAGACAAAACTGAGAACTCCTTTATTTTGTCAAGTTTCAAAGAGCTACTACAAACCATGTTGGATTTAGAGTTCCAAATTCATCTATCTGTATAGGAGAGAACAGAGGGAAACCTAAATATAAAAACTGCTACTGTACACGAACGCTTCAACCTAGAAGAACTAAATTTGGTGAGCCAAGTGGGTTATGTGTACTGATCGTTAGCAACAAGTATCATCAAGATTGGGTGAAAAAATATTTGCTGCTATTTCGGAAACTCGTTATTTTTTAGAAGCTTGGCAACCCCTCTCAATGAAAGTGCTTTCTACAGTCGGTGCCTAGGGCTACTTGAAGAGGAAACAAACCATAGAGACAAAACTGAGAACTCCTTTATTTTGTCAAGTTTCAAAGAGCTACTACAAACCATGTTGGATTTAGAGTTCCAAATTCATCTATCTATATAGGAGAGAACAGAGAGAAACCTAAATATAAAAACTGCTACTGTAGACGAACGCTTCAACCTAGAAGAACAAAATTTGGTGAGCCAAGTGGGATTTGTGTACTGATCATTACCACCAAGTATCATCAAGATTGTGTGAAAAAATATTTGCTGGTATTTCGGAAACTCGTTATTTCTTAGAAGCTTGGCAACCCCTCTCAATGAAAGTACTTTTCCACAGTCTGTGCCTAGGGCTACTTGAAGAGGAAACAAAGCATAGAGACAAAACTGAGAACTCCTTTATTTTGTCAAGTTTCAAAGAGCTACTACAAACCATGTTGGGTTTAGAGTTCCAAATTCATCTATCTATATAGGAGAGAACAGAGGGAAACCTAAATATAAAAACTGCTACTGTACACGAACGCTTCAATCTAGAAGAACTAAATTTTGGTGAGCCAAGTGGGATTTGTGTACTGATCATTACCACCAAGTATCAACAAGATTGTGTGAAAAAATATTTGCTGGTATTTCGGAAACGCGTTATTTCTTAGAAGCTTGGCAACCCATCTCAATGAAAGTGCTTCCACAGTCTGTGCCTAGGGCTACTTGAAGTGGAAACAATCCATAGAGACAAAACTGAGAACTCCTTTACTTTGTCAAGTTTCAAAGAGCTACTACAAACCATGTTGGATTTAGAGTTCCAAATTCATCTATCTGTATAGGAGAGAACAGAGGGAAACCTAAATATAAAAACTGCTACTGTACACGAACGCTTCAACCTAGAAGAACTAAATTTGGTGAGCCAAGTGGGATATGTGTACTGATCGTTAGCAACAAGTATCATCAAGATTGGGTGAAAAAATATTTGCTGGTATTTCGGAAACTCGTTATTTCTTAGAAGATTGGCAACCCCTCTCAATGAAAGTGCTTTTCCACAGTCTGTGCCTAGGGCTACTTGAAGAGGAAACAAACCATAGAGACAAATCTGAGAACTCCTTTATTATGTCAAGATTCAAAGAGCTACTACAAACCATGTTGGATTTAAAGTTCCAAATTCATCTATCTATATAGGAGAGAACAGAGGGAAACTTAAATATAAAAACTGCTACTGTAGACGAAAGCGTCAACCTAGAAGAACAAAATTTGGTAAGCCAAGTGGGATTTGTGTACTGATCATTACCACCAAGTATCATCAAGATTGGGTGAAAAAATATTTGCTAGTATTTCGGAAACTCGTTATTGCTTAGAAGCTTGGCAACCCCTTCAATGAATGTGCTATTCCACAGTCTGGGCCCAGGGCTACTTGAAGAGGAAACAAACCATAGAGGCAAATCTGAGAACTCCTTTATTTTGTAAAGTTTCAAAGAGCTACTACAAAGCATGTTGGATTTGGAGTTCCAAATTCATCTATCTATATAGGAGAGAACAGAGGGAAACCTAAATATAAAAACTGCTACTGTACACGAACGCTTCAACCTAGAAGAACTAAATTTGGTGAGCCAAGTGCGAATTGTGTACTGATCATTACCACCAAGTATCATCAAGATTGGGTGAAAAAATATTTGCTGGTATTTCGGAAACTCGTTATTTCTTAGAAGCTTGGCAACCCCTCTCAATGAAAGTACTTTTCCACAGTCTGTGCCTAGGGCTACTTGAAGAGGAAACAAACCATAGAGACAAAACTGAGAACTCCTTTATTTTGTCAAGTTTCAAAAAGCTACTACAAACCATGTTGGATTTAGAGTTCCAAATTCATCTATCTATATAGGAGAGAACAGAGAGAAACCTAAATATAAAAACTGCTACTGTAGACGAACGCTTCAACCTAGAAGAACAAAATTTGGTGAGCCAAGTGGGATTTGTGTACTGATCATTACCACCAAGTATCATCAAGATTGGGTGAAAAAATAATTGCTGGTATTTCGGAAACTAGTTATTTTTTAGAAGCTTGGCAACCCATCTCAATGAAAGTGCTTTCCACAGTCTGTGCCTAGGGCTACTTGAAGAGGAAACAAACCATAGAGACAAAACTGAGAACTCCTTTATTTTGTCAAGTTTCAAAGAGCTACTACAAACCATGTTGGATTTAGAGTTCCAAATTCATCTATCTATATAGGACAGAACAGAGGGAAACCTAAATATAAAAACTGCTACTGTAGACGAACGCTTCAACCGAAAAGAACAAAATTTGGTGAGCCAAGTGGGATTTGTGTACTGATCATTACCACCAAGTATCATCAAGATTGTGTGAAAAAATATTTGCTGGTATTTCGGAAACTCGTTATTTCTTAGAAGCTTGGCAACCCCTCTCAATGAAAGTGCTTTTACACAGTCTGTGCCTAGGGCTACTTGAAGAGGAAACAAAGCATAGAGACAAAACTGAGAACTCCTTTATTTTGTCAAGTTTCAAAGAGCTACTACAAACCATGTTGGATTTAGAGTTCCAAATTCATCTATCTGTATAGGAGAGAACAGAGGAAAACCTAAATATAAAAACTGCTACTGTACACGAACGCTTCAACCTAAAAGACCTAAATTTGGTGAGCCAAGTGGGATATGTGTACTGATCATTAGCAACAAGTATCATCAAGATTGGGTGAAAAAATATTTGCTGTTATTTCGGAAACTCGTTATTTCTTAGAAGCTTGGCAACCCCTCTCAATGAAAGTGCTTTTCCACAGTCTGTGCCTAGGGCTACTTGAAGAGGAAACAAACCATAGAGACAAATCTGGGAACTCCTTTATTATGTCAAGATTCAAAGAGCTACTACAAACCATGTTGGATTTAGAGTTCCAAATTCATCTATCTATATAGGAGAGAACAGAGGGAAACTTAAATGTAAAAACTGCTACTGTAGAAGAACGCGTCAACCTAGAAGAAAAAAATTTGGTAAGCCAAGTGGGATTTGTGTACTGATCATTACCACCAAGTATCATCAAGATTGGGTGAAAAAATATTTGCTAGTATTTCGGAAACTCGTTATTGCTTAGAAGCTTGGCAACCCCTTCAATGAATGTGCTATTCCACAGTCTGTGCCCAGGGCTACTTGAAGAGGAAACAAACCATAGAGGCAAATCTGAGAACTCCTTTATTTTGTAAAGTTTCAAAGAGCTACTACAAAGCATGTTGGATTTAGAGTTCCAAATTCATCTATCTATATTGGAGAGAACAGGGGGAAACCTAAATATAAAAACTGCTACTGTAGACGAACGCTTCAACCTAGAAGAACAAAATTTGGTGAGCCAAGTGGGATTTGTGTACTGATCATTAGCACCAAGTATCATCAAGATTGGGTGAAAAAATATTTGCTGGTATTTCGGAAACTCGTAATTTCTTAGAAGCTTGGCAACCCCTCTCAATGAAAGTGCTTTTCCACAGTCTGTGCCTAGGGCTACTTGAAGAGGAAACAAACCATAGAGACAAAACTGAGAACTCCTTTATTTTGTCAAGTTTCAAAGAGCTACTACAAACCATGTTGTATTTAGAGTTCCAAATTCATCTATCTATATAGGAGAGAACAGAGGGAAACCTAAATATAAAAACTGCTACTGTACACGAACGCTTCAACCTAGAAGAACTAAATTTGGTGAGCCAAGTGCGAATTGTGTACTGATCATTACCACCAAGTATCATCAAGATTGGGTGGAAAAATATTTGCTGGTCTTTCGGAAACTCGTTATTTCTTAGAAGCTTGGCAACCCCTCTCAATGAAAGTACTTTTCCACAGTCTGTGCCTAGGGCTACTTGAAGAGGAAACAAACCATAGAGACAAAACTGAGAACTCCTTTATTTTTCAAGTTTCAAAGAGCTACTACAAACCATGTTGGATTTAGAGTTCCAAATTCATCTATCTATATAGGAGAGAACAGAGAGAAACCTAAATATAAAAACTGCTACTGTAGACGAACGCTTCAACCTAGAAGAACAAAATTTGGTGAGCCAAGTGGGATTTGTGTACTGATCATTACCACCAAGTATCATCAAGATTGGGTGAAAAAATATTTGCTGGTATTTCGGAAACTAGTTATTTTTTAGAAGCTTGGCAACCCATCTCAATGAAAGTGCTTTCCACAGTCTGTGCCTAGGGCTACTTGAAGAGGAAACAAACCATAGAGACAAAACTGAGAACTCCTTTATTTTGTCAAGTTTCAAAGAGCTACTACAAACCATGTTGGATTTAGAGTTCCAAATTCATCTATCTATATAGGAGAGAACAGAGGGAAACCTAAATATAAAAACTTCTACTGTAGACGAACGCTTCAACCGAAAAGAACAAAATTTGGTGAGCCAAGTGGGATTTGTGTACTGATCATTACCAACAAGTATCATCAAGATTGTGTGAAAAAATATTTGCTGGTATTTCGGAAACTCGTTATTTCTTAGAAGCTTGGCAACCCCTCTCAATGAAAGTACTTTTCCACAGTCTGTGCCTAGGGCTACTTGAAGAGGAAACAAAGCATAGAGACAAAACTGAGAACTCCTTTATTTTGTCAAGTTTCAAAGAGCTACTACAAACCATGTTGGATTTAGAGTTCCAAATTCATCTATCTATATAGGAGAGAACAGAGGGAAACCTAAATATAAAAACTGCTACTGTACACGAACGCTTCAATCTAGAAGAACTAAATTTTGGTGAGCCAAGTGGGATTTGTGTACTGATCATTACCACCAAGTATCAACAAGATTGTGTGAAAAAATATTTGCTTGTATTTCGGAAACGCGTTATTTCTTAGAAGCTTGGCAACCCATCTCAATGAAAGTGCTTCCACAGTCTGTGCCTAGGGCTACTTGAAGTGGAAACAATCCATAGAGACAAAACAGAGAACTCCTTTACTTGGTCAAGTTTCAAAGAGCTACTACAAACCATGTTGGATTTAGAGTTCCAAATTCATCTATCTGTATAGGAGAGAACAGAGGGAAACCTAAATATAAAAACTGCTACTGTACACGAACGCTTCAACCTAGAAGAACTAAATTTGGTGAGCCAAGTGGGATATGTGTACTGATCGTTAGCAACAAGTATCATCAAGATTGGGTGAAAAAATATTTGCCTGTATTTCGGAAACTCGTTATTTCTTAGAAGATTGGCAACCCCTCTCAATGAAAGTGCTTTTCCACAGTCTGTGCCTAGGGCTACTTGAAGAGGAAACAAACCATAGAGACAAATCTGAGAACTCCTTTATTATGTCAAGATTCAAAGAGCTACTACAAACCATGTTGGATTTAAAGTTCCAAATTCATCTATCTATATAGGAGAGAACAGAGGGAAACTTAAATATAAAAACTGCTACTGTAGACGAACGCGTCAACCTAGAAGAACAAAATTTGGTAAGCCAAGTGGGATTTGTGTACTGATCATTAGCACCAAGTATCATTAAGATTGGGTGAAAAAATATTTGCTAGTATTTCGGAAACTCGTTATTGCTTAGAAGCTTGGCAACCCCTTCAATGAATGTGCTATTCCACAGTCTGTGCCCAGGGCTACTTGAAGAGGAAACAAACCATAGAGGCAAATCTGAGAACTCCTTTATTTTGTAAAGTTTCAAAGAGCTACTACAAAGCATGTTGGATTTAGAGTTCCAAATTCATCTATCTATATAGGAGAGAACAGAGGGAAACCTAAATATAAAAACTGCAACTGTACACGAACGCTTCAACCTAGAAGAACTAAATTTGGTGAGCCAAGTGCGAATTGTGTACTGATCATTACCACCAAGTATCATCAAGATTGGGTGAAAAAATATTTGCTGGTATTTCGGAAACTCGTTATTTCTTAGAAGCTTGGCAACCCCTCTCAATGAAAGTACTTTTCCACAGTCTGTGCCTAGGGCTACTTGAAGAGGAAACAAACCATAGAGACAAAACTGAGAACTCCTTTATTTTGTCAAGTTTCAAAGAGCTACTACAAACCATGTTGGATTTAGAGTTCCAAATTCATCTATCTATATAGGAGAGAACAGAGAGAAACCTAAATATAAAAACTGCTACTGTAGACGAACGCTTCAACCTAGAAGAACAAAATTTGGTGAGCCAAGTGGGATTTGTGTACTGATCATTACCACCAAGTATCATCAAGATTGGGTGAAAAAATATTTGCTGGTATTTCGGAAACTAGTTATTTTTTAGAAGCTTGGCAACCCATCTCAATGAAAGTGCTTTCCACAGTCTGTGCCTAGGGCTACTTGAAGAGGAAACAACCCATAGAGACAAAACTGAGAACTCCTTTATTTTGTCAAGTTTCAAAGAGCTACTACAAACCATGTTGGATTTAGAGTTCCAAATTCATCTATCTATATAGGAGAGAACAGAGGGAAACCTAAATATAAAAACTGCTACTGTAGACGAACGCTTCAACCGAAAAGAACAAAATTTGGTGAGCCAAGTGGTATTTGTGTACTGATCATTACCACCAAGTATCATCAAGATTGTGTGAAAAAATATTTGCTGGTATTTCGGAAACTCGTTATTTCTTAGAAGCTTGGCAACCCCTCTCAATGAAAGTGCTTTTACACAGTCTGTGCCTAGGGCTACTTGAAGAGGAAACAAAGCATAGAGACAAAACTGAGAACTCCTTTATTTTGTCAAGTTTCAAAGAGCTACTACAAACCATGTTGGATTTAGAGTTCCAAATTCATCTATCTATACAGGAGAGAACAGAGGGAAACCTAAATATAAAAACTGCTACTGTACACGAACGCTTCAATCTAGAAGAACTAAATTTTGGTGAGCCAAGTGGGATTTGTGTACTGATCATTACCACCAAGTATCAACAAGATTGTGTGAAAAAATATTTGCTGGTATTTCGGAAACGCGTTATTTCTTAGAAGCTTGGCAACCCATCTCAATGAAAGTGCTTCCACAGTCTGTGCCTAGGGCTACTTGAAGTGGAAACAATCCATAGAGACAAAACTGAGAACTCCTTGACTTTGTCAAGTTTTTAAGAGCTACTACAAACCATGTTGGATTTAGAGTTCCAAATTCATCTATCTGTATAGGAGAGAACAGAGGGAAACCTAAATATAAAAACTGCTACTGTACACGAACGCTTCAACCTAGAAGAACTAAATTTGGTGAGCCAAGTGGGATATGTGTACTGATCGTTAGCAACAAGTATCATCAAGATTGGGTGAAAAAATATTTGCTGGTATTTCGGAAACTCGTTATTTCTTAGAAGATTGGCAACCCCTCTCAATGAAAGTGCTTTTCCACAGTCTGTGCCTAGGGCTACTTGAAGAGGAAACAAACCATAGAGACAAATCTGAGAACTCCTTTATTATGTCAAGATTCAAAGAGCTACTACAAACCATGTTGGATTTAAAGTTCCAAATTCATCTATCTATATAGGAGAGAACAGAGGGAAACTTAAATATAAAAACTGCTACTGTAGACGAACGCGTCAACCTAGAAGAACAAAATTTGGTAAGCCAAGTGGGATTTGTGTCCTGATCATTACCACCAAGTATCATCAAGATTGGGTGAAAAAATATTTGCTAGTATTTCGGAAACTCGTTATTGCTTAGAAGCTTGGCAACCCCTTCAATGAATGTGCTATTCCACAGTCTTGCCCAGGGCTACTTGAAGAGGAAACAAACCATAGAGGCAAATCTGAGAACTCCTTTATTTTGTAAAGTTTCAAAGAGCTACTACAAAGCATGTTGGATTTAGAGTTCCAAATTCATCTATCTATATAGGAGAGAACAGAGGGAAACCTAAATATAAAAACTGCTACTGTAGACGAACTCATCAACCTAAAAGAACAAAATTTGGTGAGCCAAGTGGGATTTGTGTACTGATCATTACCACCAAGTATCATCAAGATTGGGTGAAAAAATATTTGCTGGTATTTCGGAAACTCGTTATTTCTTAGAAGCTTGGCAACCCCTCTCAATGAAAGTACTTTTCCACAGTCTGTGCCTAGGGCTACTTGAAGAGGAAACAAACCATAGAGACAAATCTGAGAACTCCTTTATTTTGTCAAGTTTCAAAGAGCTACTACAAACCATGTTGGATTTAGAGTTCCAAATTCATCTATCTATATAGGAGAGAACAGAGGGAAACCTAAATATAAAAACTGCTACTGTACACGAACGCTTCAACCTAGAAGAACTAAATTTGGTGAGCCAAGTGCGAATTGTGTACTGATCATTACCACCAAGTATCATCAAGATTGGGTGAAAAAATATTTGCTGGTATTTCGGAAACTCGTTATTTCTTAGAAGCTTGGCAACCCCTCTCAATGAAAGTACTTTTCCACAGTCTGTGCCTAGGGCTACTTGAAGAGGAAACAAACCATAGAGACAAAACTGAGAACTCCTTTATTTTGTCAAGTTTCAAAGAGCTACTACAAACCATGTTGGATTTAGAGTTCCAAATTCATCTATGTATATAGGACAGAACAGAGGGAAACCTAAATATAAAAACTGCTACTGTAGACGAACGCTTCAACCGAAAAGAACAAAATTTGGTGAGCCAAGTGGGATTTGTGTACTGATCATTACCAAAAAGTATCATCAAGATTGTGTGAAAAAATATTTGCTGGTATTTCGGAAACTCGTTATTTCTTAGAAGCTTGGCAACCCCTCTCAATGAAAGTGCTTTTACACAGTCTGTGCCTAGGGCTACTTGAAGAGGAAACAAAGCATAGAGACAAAACTGAGAACTCCTTTATTTTGTCAAGTTTCAAAGAGCTACTACAAACCATGTTGGATTTAGAGTTCCAAATTCATCTATCTATACAGGAGAGAACAGAGGGAAACCTAAATATAAAAACTGCTACTGTACACGAACGCTTCAATCTAGAAGAACTAAATTTTGGTGAGCCAAGTGGGATTTGTGTACTGATCATTACCACCAAGTATCAACAAGATTGTGTGAAAAAATATTTGCTGGTATTTCGGAAACGCGTTATTTCTTAGAAGCTTGGCAACCCATCTCAATGAAGGTGCTTCCACAGTCTGTGCCTAGGGCTACTTGAAGTGGAAACAATCCATAGAGACAAAACTGAGAACTCCTTTACTTTGTCAAGTTTCAAAGAGCTACTACAAACCATGTTGGATTTAGAGTTCCAAATTCATCTATCTGTATAGGAGAGAACAGAGGGAAACCTAAATATAAAAACTGCTACTGTACACGAACGCTTCAGCCTAGAAGAACTAAATTTGGTGAGCCAAGTGGGATATGTGTACTGATCATTAGCAACTAGTATCATCAAGATTGGGTGAAAAAATATTTGCTAGTATTTCGGAAACTCGTTATTGCTTAGAAGCTTGGCAACCCCTTCAATGAATGTGCTATTCCACAGTCTGTGCCCAGGGCTACTTGAAGAGGAAACAAACCATAGAGGCAAATCTGAGAACTCCTTTATTTTGTAAAGTTTCAAAGAGCTACTACAAAGCATGTTGGATTTAGAGTTCCAAATTCATCTATCTATATTGGAGAGAACAGAGGGAAACCTAAATATAAAAACTGCTACTGTAGACGAACGCTTCAACCTAGAAGAACAAAATTTGGTGAGTCAAGTGGGATTTGTGTACTGATCATTAGCACCAAGTATCATCAAGATTGGGTGAAAAAATATTTGCTGGTATTTCGGAAACTCGTAATTTCTTAGAAGCTTGGCAACCCCTCTCAATGAAAGTGCTTTTCCACAGTCTGTGCCTAGGGCTACTTGAAGAGGAAACAAACCATAGAGACAAAACTGAGAACTCCTTTATTTTGTCAAGTTTCAAAGAGCTACTACAAACCATGTTGGATTTAGAGTTCCAAATTCATCTATCTATATAGGAGAGAACAGAGGGAAACCTAAATATAAAAACTGCTACTGTACACGAACGCTTCAACCTAGAAGAACTAAATTTGGTGAGCCAAGTGCGAATTGTGTACTGATCATTACCACCAAGTATCATCAAGATTGGGTGAAAAAATATTTGCTGGTATTTCGGAAACTCGTTATTTCTTGGAAGCTTGGCAACCCCTCTCAATGAAAGTACTTTTCCACAGTCTGTGCCTAGGGCTACTTGAAGAGGAAACAAACCATAGAGACAAAACTGAGAACTCCTTTATTTTGTCAAGTTTCAAAGAGCTACTACAAACCATGTTGGATTTAGAGTTCCAAATTCATCTATCTATATAGGAGAGAACAGAGAGAAACCTAAATATAAAAACTGCTACTGTAGACGAACGCTTCAACCTAGAAGAACAAAATTTGGTGAGCCAAGTGGGATTTGTGTACTGATCATTACCATCAAGTATCATCAAGATTGGGTGAAAAAATATTTGCTGGTATTTCGGAAACTAGTTATTTTTTAGAAGCTTGGCAACCCATCTCAATGAAAGTGCTTTCCACAGTCTGTGCCTAGGGCTACTTGAAGAGGAAACAAACCATAGAGACAAAACTGAGAACTCCTTTATTTTGTCAAGTTTCAAAGAGCTACTACAAACCATGTTGGATTTAGAGTTCCAAATTCATCTATCTATATAGGAGAGAACAGAGGGAAACCTAAATATAAAAACTGCTACTGTAGACGAACGCTTCAACCGAAAAGAACAAAATTTGGTGAGCCAAGTGGTATTTGTGTACTGATCATTACCACCAAGTATCATCAAGATTGTGTGAAAAAATATTTGCTGGTATTTCGGAAACTCGTTATTTCTTAGAAGCTTGGCAACCCCTCTCAATGAAAGTGCTTTTACACTGTCTGTGCCTAGGGCTACTTGAAGAGGAAACAAAGCATAGAGAAAAAACTGAGAACTCCTTTATTTTGTCAAGTTTCAAAGAGCTACTACAACCATGTTGGATTTAGAGTTCCAAATTCATCTATCTATACAGGAGAGAACAGAGGGAAACCTAAATATAAAAACTGCTACTGTACACGAACGCTTCAATCTAGAAGAACTAAATTTTGGTGAGCCAAGTGGGATTTGTGTACTGATCATTACCACCAAGTATCAACAAGATTGTGTGAAAAAATATTTGCTGGTATTTCGGAAACGCGTTATTTCTTAGAAGCTTGGCAACCCATCTCAATGAAAGTGCTTCCACAGTCTGTGCCTAGGGCTACTTGAAGTGGAAACAATCCATAGAGACAAAACTGAGAACTCCTTGACTTTGTCAAGTTTTTAAGAGCTACTACAAACCATGTTGGATTTAGAGTTCCAAATTCATCTATCTGTATAGGAGAGAACAGAGGGAAACCTAAATATAAAAACTGCTACTGTACACGAACGCTTCAACCTAGAAGAACTAAATTTGGTGAGCCAAGTGGGATATGTGTACTGATCGTTAGCAACAAGTATCATCAAGATTGGGTGAAAAAATATTTGCTGGTATTTCGGAAACTCGTTATTTCTTAGAAGATTGGCAACCCCTCTCAATGAAAGTGCTTTTCCACAGTCTGTGCCTAGGGCTACTTGAAGAGGAAACAAACCATAGAGACAAATCTGAGAACTCCTTTATTATGTCAAGATTCAAAGAGCTACTACAAACCATGTTGGATTTAAAGTTCCAAATTCATCTATCTATATAGGAGAGAACAGAGGGAAACTTAAATATAAAAACTGCTACTGTAGACGAACGCGTCAACCTAGAAGAACAAAATTTGGTAAGCCAAGTGGGATTTGTGTACTGATCATTACCACCAAGTATCATCAAGATTGGGTGAAAAAATATTTGCTAGTATTTCGGAAACTCGTTATTGCTTAGAAGCTTGGCAACCCCTTCAATGAATGTGCTATTCCACAGTCTTGCCCAGGGCTACTTGAAGAGGAAACAAACCATAGAGGCAAATCTGAGAACTCCTTTATTTTGTAAAGTTTCAAAGAGCTACTACAAAGCATGTTGGATTTAGAGTTCCAAATTCATCTATCTATATAGGAGAGAACAGAGGGAAACCTAAATATAAAAACTGCTACTGTAGACGAACTCATCAACCTAAAAGAACAAAATTTGGTGAGCCAAGTGGGATTTGTGTACTGATCATTACCACCAAGTATCATCAAGATTGGGTGAAAAAATATTTGCTGGTATTTCGGAAACTCGTTATTTCTTAGAAGCTTGGCAACCCCTCTCAATGAAAGTACTTTTCCACAGTCTGTGCCTAGGGCTACTTGAAGAGGAAACAAACCATAGAGACAAATCTGAGAACTCCTTTATTTTGTCAAGTTTCAAAGAGCTACTACAAACCATGTTGGATTTAGAGTTCCAAATTCATCTATCTATATAGGAGAGAACAGAGGGAAACCTAAATATAAAAACTGCTACTGTACACGAACGCTTCAACCTAGAAGAACTAAATTTGGTGAGCCAAGTGCGAATTGTGTACTGATCATTACCACCAAGTATCATCAAGATTGGGTGAAAAAATATTTGCTGGTATTTCGGAAACTCGTTATTTCTTAGAAGCTTGGCAACCCCTCTCAATGAAAGTACTTTTCCACAGTCTGTGCCTAGGGCTACTTGAAGAGGAAACAAACCATAGAGACAAAACTGAGAACTCCTTTATTTTGTCAAGTTTCAAAGAGCTACTACAAACCATGTTGGATTTAGAGTTCCAAATTCATCTATGTATATAGGACAGAACAGAGGGAAACCTAAATATAAAAACTGCTACTGTAGACGAACGCTTCAACCGAAAAGAACAAAATTTGGTGAGCCAAGTGGGATTTGTGTACTGATCATTACCACCAAGTATCATCAAGATTGTGTGAAAAAATATTTGCTGGTATTTCGGAAACTCGTTATTTCTTAGAAGCTTGGCAACCCCTCTCAATGAAAGTGCTTTTACACAGTCTGTGCCTAGGGCTACTTGAAGAGGAAACAAAGCATAGAGACAAAACTGAGAACTCCTTTATTTTGTCAAGTTTCAAAGAGCTACTACAAACCATGTTGGATTTAGAGTTCCAAATTCATCTATCTATACAGGAGAGAACAGAGGGAAACCTAAATATAAAAACTGCTACTGTACACGAACGCTTCAATCTAGAAGAACTAAATTTTGGTGAGCCAAGTGGGATTTGTGTACTGATCATTACCACCAAGTATCAACAAGATTGTGTGAAAAAATATTTGCTGGTATTTCGGAAACGCGTTATTTCTTAGAAGCTTGGCAACCCAT
Organism: Callospermophilus lateralis; assembly: GCF_048772815.1. Classification (NCBI taxonomy): domain Eukaryota; kingdom Metazoa; phylum Chordata; class Mammalia; order Rodentia; family Sciuridae; genus Callospermophilus; species Callospermophilus lateralis. The sequence continues at coordinate 182,033 of NW_027513454.1, forward strand.
CTCAATGAAAGTGCTTCCACAGTCTGTGCCTAGGGCTACTTGAAGTGGAAACAATCCATAGAGACAAAACTGAGAACTCCTTTACTTTGTCAAGTTTCAAAGAGCTACTACAAACCATGTTGGATTTAGAGTTCCAAATTCATCTATCTGTATAGGAGAGAACAGAGGGAAACCTAAATATAAAAACTGCTACTGTACACGAACGCTTCAGCCTAGAAGAACTAAATTTGGTGAGCCAAGTGGGATATGTGTACTGATCATTAGCAACTAGTATCATCAAGATTGGGTGAAAAAATATTTGCTAGTATTTCGGAAACTCGTTATTGCTTAGAAGCTTGGCAACCCCTTCAATGAATGTGCTATTCCACAGTCTGTGCCCAGGGCTACTTGAAGAGGAAACAAACCATAGAGGCAAATCTGAGAACTCCTTTATTTTGTAAAGTTTCAAAGAGCTACTACAAAGCATGTTGGATTTAGAGTTCCAAATTCATCTATCTATATTGGAGAGAACAGAGGGAAACCTAAATATAAAAACTGCTACTGTAGACGAACGCTTCAACCTAGAAGAACAAAATTTGGTGAGTCAAGTGGGATTTGTGTACTGATCATTAGCACCAAGTATCATCAAGATTGGGTGAAAAAATATTTGCTGGTATTTCGGAAACTCGTAATTTCTTAGAAGCTTGGCAACCCCTCTCAATGAAAGTGCTTTTCCACAGTCTGTGCCTAGGGCTACTTGAAGAGGAAACAAACCATAGAGACAAAACTGAGAACTCCTTTATTTTGTCAAGTTTCAAAGAGCTACTACAAACCATGTTGGATTTAGAGTTCCAAATTCATCTATCTATATAGGAGAGAACAGAGGGAAACCTAAATATAAAAACTGCTACTGTACACGAACGCTTCAACCTAGAAGAACTAAATTTGGTGAGCCAAGTGCGAATTGTGTACTGATCATTACCACCAAGTATCATCAAGATTGGGTGAAAAAATATTTGCTGGTATTTCGGAAACTCGTTATTTCTTGGAAGCTTGGCAACCCCTCTCAATGAAAGTACTTTTCCACAGTCTGTGCCTAGGGCTACTTGAAGAGGAAACAAACCATAGAGACAAAACTGAGAACGCCTTTATTTTGTCAAGTTTCAAAGAGCTACTACAAACCATGTTGGATTTGAGTTCCAAATTCATCTATCTATATAGGAGAGAACAGAGAGAAACCTAAATATAAAAACTGCTACTGTAGACGAACGCTTCAACCTAGAAGAACAAAATTTGGTGAGCCAAGTGGGATTTGTGTACTGATCATTACCACCAAGTATCATCAAGATTGGGTGAAAAAATATTTGCTGGTATTTCGGAAACTAGTTATTTTTTAGAAGCTTGGCAACCCATCTCAATGAAAGTGCTTTCCACAGTCTGTGCCTAGGGCTACTTGAAGAGGAAACAAACCATAGAGACAAAACTGAGAACTCCTTTATTTTGTCAAGTTTCTAAGAGCTACTACAAACCATGTTGGATTTAGAGTTCCAAATTCATCTATCTATATAGGAGAGAACAGAGGGAAACCTAAATATAAAAACTGCTACTGTAGACGAACGCTTCAACCGAAAAGAACAAAATTTGGTGAGCCAAGTGGTATTTGTGTACTGATCATTACCACCAAGTATCATCAAGATTGTGTGAAAAAATATTTGCTGGTATTTCGGAAACTCGTTATTTCTTAGAAGCTTGGCAACCCCTCTCAATGAAAGTGCTTTTACACTGTCTGTGCCTAGGGCTACTTGAAGAGGAAACAAAGCATAGAGAAAAAACTGAGAACTCCTTTATTTTGTCAAGTTTCAAAGAGCTACTACAAACCATGTTGGATTTAGAGTTCCAAATTCATCTATCTATACAGGAGAGAACAGAGGGAAACCTAAATATAAAAACTGCTACTGTACACGAACGCTTCAATCTAGAAGAACTAAATTTTGGTGAGCCAAGTGGGATTTGTGTACTGATCATTACCACCAAGTATCAACAAGATTGTGTGAAAAAATATTTGCTGGTATTTCGGAAACGCGTTATTTCTTAGAAGCTTGGCAACCCATCTCAATGAAAGTGCTTCCACAGTCTGTGCCTAGGGCTACTTGAAGTGGAAACAATCCATAGAGACAAAACTGAGAACTCCTTTACTTTGTCAAGTTTCAAAGAGCTACTACAAATCATGTTGGATTTAGAGTTCCAAATTCATCTATCTGTATAGGAGAGAACAGAGGGAAACCTAAATATAAAAACTGCTACTGTACACGAACGCTTCAACCTAGAAGAACTAAATTTGGTGAGCCAAGTGGGATATGTGTACTGATCATTAGCAACTAGTATCATCAAGATTGGGTGAAAAAATATTTGCTAGTATTTCGGAAACTCGTTATTGCTTAGAAGCTTGGCAACCCCTTCAATGAATGTGCTATTCCACAGTCTGTGCCCAGGGCTACTTGAAGAGGAAACAAACCATAGAGGCAAATCTGAGAACTCCTTTATTTTGTAAAGTTTCAAAGAGCTACTACAAAGCATGTTGGATTTAGAGTTCCAAATTCATCTATCTATATTGGAGAGAACAGAGGGAAACCTAAATATAAAAACTGCTACTGTAGACGAACGCTTCAACCTAGAAGAACAAAATTTGGTGAGCCAAGTGGGATTTGTGTACTGATCATTAGCACCAAGTATCATCAAGATTGGGTGAAAAAATATTTGCTGGTATTTCGGAAACTCGTAATTTCTTAGAAGCTTGGCAACCCCTCTCAATGAAAGTGCTTTTCCACAGTCTGTGCCTAGGGCTACTTGAAGAGGAAACAAACCATAGAGACAAAACTGAGAACTCCTTTATTTTGTCAAGTTTCAAAGAGCTACTACAAACCATGTTGGATTTAGAGTTCCAAATTCATCTATCTATATAGGAGAGAACAGAGGGAAACCTAAATATAAAAACTGCTACTGTACACGAACGCTTCAACCTAGAAGAACTAAATTTGGTGAGCCAAGTGCGAATTGTGTACTGATCATTACCACCAAGTATCATCAAGATTGGGTGAAAAAATATTTGCTGGTATTTCGGAAACTCGTTATTTCTTAGAAGCTTGGCAACCCCTCTCAATGAAAGTACTTTTCCACAGTCTGTGCCTAGGGCTACTTGAAGAGGAAACAAACCATAGAGACAAAACTGAGAACTCCTTTATTTTGTAAGGTTTCAAAGAGCTACTACAAACCATGTTGGATTTAGAGTTCCAAATTCATCTATCTATATAGGAGAGAACAGAGAGAAACCTAAATATAAAAACTGCTACTGTAGACGAACGCTTCAACCTAGAAGAACAAAATTTGGTGAGCCAAGTGGGATTTGTGTACTGATCATTACCACCAAGTATCATCAAGATTGGGTGAAAAAATATTTGCTGGTATTTCGGAAACTAGTTATTTTTTAGAAGCTTGGCAACCCATCTCAATGAAAGTGCTTTCCACAGTCTGTGCCTAGGGCTACTTGAAGAGGAAACAAACCATAGAGACAAAACTGAGAACACCTTTATTTTGTCAAGTTTCAAAGAGCTACTACAAACCATGTTGGATTTAGAGTTCCAAATTCATCTATGTATATAGGACAGAACAGAGGGAAACCTAAATATAAAAACTGCTACTGTAGACGAACGCTTCAACCGAAAAGAACAAAATTTGGTGAGCCAAGTGGGATTTGTGTACTGATCATTACCACCAAGTATCATCAAGATTGTGTGAAAAAATATTTGCTGGTATTTCGGAAACTCGTTATTTCTTAGAAGCTTGGCAACCCCTCTCAATGAAAGTGCTTTTACACAGTCTGTGCCTAGGGCTACTTGAAGAGGAAACAAAGCATAGAGACAAAACTGAGAACTCCTTTATTTTGTCAAGTTTCAAAGAGCTACTACAAACCATGTTGGATTTAGAGTTCCAAATTCATCTATCTATACAGGAGAGAACAGAGGGAAACCTAAATATAAAAACTGCTACTGTACACGAACGCTTCAATCTAGAAGAACTAAATTTTGGTGAGCCAAGTGGGATTTGTGTACTGATCATTACCACCAAGTATCAACAAGATTGTGTGAAAAAATATTTGCTGGTATTTCGGAAACGCGTTATTTCTTAGAAGCTTGGCAACCCATCTCAATGAAAGTGCTTCCACAGTCTGTGCCTAGGGCTACTTGAAGTGGAAACAATCCATAGAGACAAAACTGAGAACTCCTTTACTTTGTCAAGTTTCAAAGAGCTACTACAAACCATGTTGGATTTAGAGTTCCAAATTCATCTATCTGTATAGGAGAGAACAGAGGGAAACCTAAATATAAAAACTGCTACTGTACACGAACGCTTCAACCTAGAAGAACTAAATTTGGTGAGCCAAGTGGGATATGTGTACTGATCATTAGCAACTAGTATCATCAAGATTGGGTGAAAAAATATTTGCTAGTATTTCGGAAACTCGTTATTGCTTAGAAGCTTGGCAACCCCTTCAATGAATGTGCTATTAAACAGTCTGTGCCCAGGGCTACTTGAAGAGGAAACAAACCATAGAGGCAAATCTGAGAACTCCTTTATTTTGTAAAGTTTTAAAGAGCTACTACAAAGCATGTTGGATTTAGAGTTCCAAATTCATCTATCTATATTGGAGAGAACAGAGGGAAACCTAAATATAAAAACTGCTACTGTAGACGAACGCTTCAACCTAGAAGAACAAAATTTGGGGAGTCAAGTGGGATTTGTGTACTGATCATTAGCGCCAAGTATCATCACGATTGGGTGAAAAAATATTTGCTGGTATTTCGGAAACTCGTAATTTCTTAGAAGCTTGGCAACCCCTCTCAATGAAAGTGCTTTTTCCACAGTCTGTGCCTAGGGCTACTTGAAGAGGAAACAAACCATAGAGACAAAACTGAGAACTCCTTTATTTTGTCAAGTTTCAAAGAGCTACTACAAACCATGTTGGATTTAGAGTTCCAAATTCATCTATCTATATAGGAGAGAACAGAGGGAAACCTAAATATAAAAACTGCTACTGTAGACGAACGCTTCAACCTAGAAGAACTAAATTTGGTGAGCCCAGTGCGAATTGTGTACTGATCATTACCACCAAGTATCATCAAGATTGGGTGAAAAAATATTTGCTGGTATTTCGGAAACTCGTTATTTCTTGGAAGCTTGGCAACCCCTCTCAATGAAAGTACTTTTCCACAGTCTGTGCCTAGGGCTACTTGAAGAGGAAACAAACCATAGAGACAAAACTGAGAACTCCTTTATTTTGTCAAGTTTCAAAGAGCTACTACAAACCATGTTGGATTTAGAGTTCCAAATTCATCTATCTATATAGGAGAGAACAGAGAGAAACCTAAATATAAAAACTGCTACTGTAGACGAACGCTTCAACCTAGAAGAACAAAATTTGGTGAGCCAAGTGGGATTTGTGTACTGATCATTACCACCAAGTATCATCAAGATTGGGTGAAAAAATATTTGCTGGTATTTCGGAAACTAGTTATTTTTTAGAAGCTTGGCAACCCATCTCAATGAAAGTGCTTTCCACAGTCTGTGCCTAGGGCTACTTGAAGAGGAAACAAACCATAGAGACAAAACTGAGAACTCCTTTATTTTGTCAAGTTTCTAAGAGCTACTACAAACCATGTTGGATTTAGAGTTCCAAATTCATCTATCTATATAGGAGAGAACAGAGGGAAACCTAAATATAAAAACTGCTACTGTAGACGAACGCTTCAACCGAAAAGAACAAAATTTGGTGAGCCAAGTGGTATTTGTGTACTGATCATTACCACCAAGTATCATCAAGATTGTGTGAAAAAATATTTGCTGGTATTTCGGAAACTCGTTATTTCTTAGAAGCTTGGCAACCCCTCTCAATGAAAGTGCTTTTACACAGTCTGTGCCTAGGGCTACTTGAAGAGGAAACAAAGCATAGAGACAAAACTGAGAACTCCTTTATTTTGTCAAGTTTCAAAGAGCTACTACAAACCATGTTGGATTTAGAGTTCCAAATTCATCTATCTATACAGGAGAGAACAGAGGGAAACCTAAATTTAAAAACTGCTACTGTACACGAACGCTTCAATCTAGGAGAACTAAATTTTGGTGAGCCAAGTGGGATTTGTGTACTGATCATTACCACCAAGTATCAACAAGATTGTGTGAAAAAATATTTGCTGGTATTTCGGAAACGCGTTATTTCTTAGAAGCTTGGCAACCCATCTCAATGAAAGTGCTTCCACAGTCTGTGCCTAGGGCTACTTGAAGTGGAAACAATCCATAGAGACAAAACTGAGAACTCCTTTACTTTGTCAAGTTTCAAAGAGCTACTACAAACCATGTTGGATTTAGAGTTCCAAATTCATCTATCTGTATAGGAGAGAACAGAGGGAAACCTAAATATAAAAACTGCTACTGTACACGAACGCTTCAACCTAGAAGAACTAAATTTGGTGAGCCAAGTGGGATATGTGTACTGATCATTAGCAACTAGTATCATCAAGATTGGGTGAAAAAATATTTGCTAGTATTTCGGAAACTCGTTATTGCTTAGAAGCTTGGCAACCCCTTCAATGAATGTGCTATTCCACAGTCTGTGCCCAGGGCTACTTGAAGAGGAAACAAACCATAGAGGCAAATCTGAGAACTCCTTTATTTTGTAAAGTTTCAAAGAGCTACTACAAAGCATGTTGGATTTAGAGTTCCAAATTCATCTATCTATATTGGAGAGAACAGAGGGAAACCTAAATATAAAAACTGCTACTGTAGACGAACGCTTCAACCTAGAAGAACAAAATTTGGTGAGCCAAGTGGGATTTGTGTACTGATCATTAGCACCAAGTATCATCAAGATTGGGTGAAAAAATATTTGCTGGTATTTCGGAAACTCGTAATTTCTTAGAAGCTTGGCAACCCCTCTCAATGAAAGTGCTTTTCCACAGTCTGTGCCTAGGGCTACTTGAAGAGGAAACAAACCATAGAGACAAAACTGAGAACTCCTTTATTTTGTCAAGTTTCAAAGAGCTACTACAAACCATGTTGGATTTAGAGTTCCAAATTCATCTATCTATATAGGAGAGAACAGAGGGAAACCTAAATATAAAAACTGCTACTGTACACGAACGCTTCAACCTAGAAGAACTAAATTTATTGAGCCAAGTGCGAATTGTGTACTGATCATTACCACCAAGTATCATCAAGATTGGGTGAAAAAATATTTGCTGGTATTTCGGAAACTCGTTATTTCTTAGAAGCTTGGCAACCCCTCTCAATGAAAGTACTTTTCCACAGTCTGTGCCTAGGGCTACTTGAAGAGGAAACAAACCATAGAGACAAAACTGAGAACTCCTTTATTTTGTCAAGTTTCAAAGAGCTACTACAAACCATGTTGGATTTAGAGTTCCAAATTCATCTATGTATATAGGACAGAACAGAGGGAAACCTAAATATAAAAACTGCTACTGTAGACGAACGCTTCAACCGAAAAGAACAAAATTTGGTGAGCCAAGTGGGATTTGTGTACTGATCATTACCACCAAGTATCATCAAGATTGTGTGAAAAAATATTTGCTGGTATTTCGGAAACTCGTTATTTCTTAGAAGCTTGGCAACCCCTCTCAATGAAAGTGCTTTTACACAGTCTGTGCCTAGGGCTACTTGAAGAGGAAACAAAGCATAGAGACAAAACTGAGAACTCCTTTATTTTGTCAAGTTTCAAAGAGCTACTACAAACCATGTTGGATTTAGAGTTCCAAATTCATCTATCTATACAGGAGAGAACAGAGGGAAACCTAAATATAAAAACTGCTACTGTACACGAACGCTTCAATCTAGAAGAACTAAATTTTGGTGAGCCAAGTGGGATTTGTGTACTGATCATTACCACCAAGTATCAACAAGATTGTGTGAAAAAATATTTGCTGGTATTTCGGAAACGCGTTATTTCTTAGAAGCTTGGCAACCCATCTCAATGAAAGTGCTTCCACAGTCTGTGCCTAGGGCTACTTGAAGTGGAAACAATCCATAGAGATAAAACTGAGAACTCCTTTACTTTGTCAAGTTTCAAAGAGCTACTACAAACCATGTTGGATTTAGAGTTCCAAATTCATCTATCTGTATAGGAGAGAACAGAGGGAAACCTAAATATAAAAACTGCTACTGTACACGAACGCTTCAACCTAGAAGAACTAAATTTGGTGAGCCAAGTGGGATATGTGTACTGATCATTAGCAACTAGTATCATCAAGATTGGGTGAAAAAATATTTGCTAGTATTTCGGAAACTCGTTATTGCTTAGAAGCTTGGCAACCCCTTCAATGAATGTGCTATTAAACAGTCTGTGCCCAGGGCTACTTGAAGAGGAAACAAACCATAGAGGCAAATCTGAGAACTCCTTTATTTTGTAAAGTTTTAAAGAGCTACTACAAAGCATGTT